>NW_021144192.1:0-26305 GCF_004193775.1 Glycine soja
ATCGGACATCCGAGTTAAAGTTATGTCCATTTGAATTTCTCGAGAGTTTCCGTTGTTCAATTTCGAGCGTCTCGTTATATTATGCGCCTAAATCGAACATCTGAGTGAAAAGTTATGACCAATGAATTCTCGAAGCTTCCGTTGGTCAATTTCGGAGTGTCTCATATATTTATGTACCTGAATCGACACCGAATAAAGAGTTATGACCATTTGAATTTCTCGAGAGCTTCCGTTGTTCAATTTCGAGCGTCTCGATATATTATGCGCCTGAATCGGACCTCCGAGTGAAAAGTTATGACCATTTGAATTGCTCAAGAGCTTTCATAGTTCAATTTCTAGCGTCTCGATATCATGCGCCTGAATCGGACCTCCGAGTTAAAAGTTATGTCCATTTGAATTTCTCGAGAGCTTCCGTTGTTCAATTTTGAGCGTCTCAATATATTATGCGCCTGAATCGGACATTCGAGTGAAAAGTTATGACCATTTGATTTTCTCGAGAGCTTCCGTTGTTCAATTTCGAGCGTCTCTATATGTGATGCGCCTAAATCGGACATCCGAGTTAAAAGTTATGTCCATTTGAATTTCTCGAGAGCTTCCGTTGTTCAATTTCGAGCGTCTCTATATTTGATGTGCCTAAATCGGATATCCGAGTTAAAAGTTATGTCCATTTGAATTTCTCGAGAGTTTCCGTTGTTCAATTTCGAGCGTCTCGTTATATTATGCGCCTAAATCGAACATCCGAGTAAAAAGTTATGACCAGTTGAATTTCTTGAGAGCTTCCGTTGGTCAATTTCGAGTGTCTCATTATATTATGTACCTGAATCGGACAGCCGAATAAAGAGTTATGACCATTTGAATTTCTCGAGAGCTTCCGTTGTTCAATTTCGAGCGTCTCGATATATTATGCGCCTGAATCGGACAGCCGAGTGAAAAGTTATGACCATTTGAATTGCTCAAGAGCTTTCATAGTTCAATTTCTAGCGTCTCGATATCATGCGCCTGAATCGGACATCCGAGTTAAAAGTTATGACGATTTGAACTTCTCGAGAGCTTCCGTTGTTCAATTTTGAGGGTCTCGATATATTATGCGCCTGAATCAGACCTCCGTGTGAAAAGTTATGACCATTTGAATTTCTCGAGAGCTTCCGTATTTCAATTTCGAGCGTCTCTATATGTGATGCGCCTAAATCGGACATCCGAGTTAAAAGTTATGTCCATTTGAATTTCTCGAGAGCTTCCGTTGTTCAATTTCGAGCGTCTCGTTATATTATGCGCCTAAATCGAACATCCGTGTGAAAAGTTATGACCATTTGAATTTCTCGAGAGCTTCCGTTGTTCAATTTCGAGCGTCTCGATATATTATGCGCCTGAATGGGACCTCCGAGTGAAAAGTTATGACCATTTGAATTGCTCAAGAGCTTTCATAGTTCAATTTCTAGCGTCTCGATATCATGCGCCTGAATCGGACCTCCGAGTTAAAAGTTATGTCCATTTGAATTTCTTGAGAGCTTCCGTTGTTCAATTTCGAGCGTCTCAATATATTATGCGCCTGAATCGGACATTCGAGTGAAAAGTTATGACCATTTGAATTTCTCGAGAGCTTCCGTTGTTCAATTTTGAGGGTCTCGATATATTATGTGCCTGAATCGGACATCCAAGTGAAAATTTATGACCATTTGAATTTCTCGAGAGCTTTCGTTGTTCAATTTCGAGCGTCTCTATATGTGATGCGCCTAAATCGGACATCCGAGTTAAAAGTTATGTCCATTTGAATTTCTCGAGAGCTTCCGTTGTTCAATTTCGAGCGTCTCAACATATTATGCGCCTGAATCGGACATTCGAGTGAAAAGTTATGACCATTTGAATTTCTCGAGAGCTTCCGTTGTTCAATTTTGAGGGTCTCGATATATTATGCGCCTGAATCTGACCTCCGTGTGAAAAGTTATGACCATTTGAATTTCTCGAGAGCTTCCAGTTTTCAATTTCGAGCGTCTCTATATGTGATGCGCCTAAATCGGACATCCGAGTTAAAAGTTATGTCCATTTGAATTTCTCGAGAGCTTCCGTTGTTCAATTTCGAGCGTCTCTATATTTGATGTGCCTAAATTGGACATCCGAGTTAAAAGTTATGTCCATTTGAATTTCTCGAGAATTTCCGTTGTTCAATTTCGAGCGTCTCGTTATATTATGCGCCTAAATCGAACATCCGAGTAAAAAGTTATGACCAGTTGAATTTCTTGAGAGCTTCCGTTGGTCAATTTCGAGTGTCTCATTATATTATGTACCTGAATCGGACAGCCGAATAAAGAGTTATGACCATTTGAATTTCTCGAGAGCTTCCGTTGTTCAATTTCGAGCGTCTCGATATATTATGCGCCTGAATCGGACAGCCGAGTGAAAAGTTATGACCATTTGAATTGCTCAAGAGCTTTCATAGTTCAATTTCTAGCGTCTCGATATCATGCGCCTGAATCGGACATCCGAGTTAAAAGTTATGACGATTTGAACTTCTCGAGAGCTTCCGTTGTTCAATTTTGAGGGTCTCGATATATTATGCGCCTGAATCAGACCTCCGTGTGAAAAGTTATGACCATTTGAATTTCTCGAGAGCTTCCGTATTTCAATTTCGAGCGTCTCTATATGTGATGCGCCTAAATCGGACATCCGAGTTAAAAGTTATGTCCATTTGAATTTCTCGAGAGCTTCCGTTGTTCAATTTCGAGCGTCTCGTTATATTATGCGCCTAAATCGAACATCCGAGTGAAAAGTTATGACCATTTGAATTTCTCGAGAGCTTCCGTTGTTCAATTTCGAGCGTCTCGATATATTATGCGCCTGAATCGGACCTCCGAGTGAAAAGTTATGACCATTTGAATTGCTCAAGAGCTTTCATAGTTCAATTTCTAGCGTCTCGATATCATGCGCCTGAATCGGACCTCCGAGTTAAAAGTTATGTCCATTTGAATTTCTCGAGAGCTTCCGTTGTTCAATTTCGAGCGTCTCAATATATTATGCGCCTGAATCGGACATTCGAGTGAAAAGTTATGACCATTTGAATTTCTCGAGAGCTTCCGTTGTTCAATTTCGAGGGTCTCATTATATTATGTACCTGAATCGGACATCCAGTGAAAATTTATGACCATTTGAATTTCTCGAGAGCTTTCGTTGTTCAATTTCGAGCGTCTCTATATGTGATGCGCCTAAATCGGACATCCGAGTTAAAAGTTATGTCCATTTGAATTTCTCGAGAGCTTCCGTTGTTCAATTTCGAGCGTCTCAATATATTATGCGCCTGAATCGGACATTCGAGTGAAAAGTTATGACCATTTGAATTTCTCGAGAGCTTCCGTTGTTCAATTTTGAGGGTCTCGATATATTATGCGCCTGAATCTGACCTCCGTGTGAAAATTTATGACCATTTGAATTTCTCGAGAGCTTTCGTTGTTCAATTTCGAGCGTCTCTATATGTGATGCGCCTAAATCGGACATCCGAGTTAAAAGTTATGTCCATTTGAATTTCTCGACAGCTTCCGTTGTTCAATTTCGAGCGTCTCTATATGTGATGCGCCTAAATTGGACATCCGAGTTAAAAGTTATGTCCATTTGAATTTCTCGAGAGTTTCCGTTGTTCAATTTCGAGCGTCTCGTTATATTATGCGCCTAAATCGAACATCTGAGTGAAAAGTTATGACCAGATGAATTTCTCGAGAGCTTCCGTTGGTCAATTTCGAGTGTCTCATTATATTATGTACCTGAATCGGACAGCCGAATAAAGAGTTATGACCATTTGAATTTCTCGAGAGCTTCCGTTGTTCAATTTCGAGCGTCTCGATATATTATGCGCCTGAATCGGACCTCCGAGTGAAAAGTTATGACCATTTGAATTGCTCAAGAGCTTTCATAGTTCAATTTCTAGCGTCTCGATATCATGCGCCTGAATCGGACATCCGAGTTAAAAGTTATGACGATTTGAACTTCTCGAGAGCTTCCGTTGTTCAATTTTGAGGGTCTCGATATATTATGCGCCTGAGTCAGACCTCCGTGTAAAAAGTTATGACCATTTGAAATTCTCGAGAGCTTCCGTATTTCAATTTCGAGCGTCTCTATATGTGATGCGCCTAAATCGGACATCCGAGTTAAAAGTTATGTCCATTTGAATTTCTCGAGAGTTTCCGTTGTTCAATTTCGAGCGTCTCATTATTTTATGCGCCTAAATCGAACATCCGAGTGAAAAGTTATGACCATTTGAATTTCTCGAGAGCTTCCGTTGGTCAATTTTGAGTGTCTCATTATATTATGTACCTGAATCGGACAGCCGAATGAAGAGTTATGACCATTTGAATTTCTCGAGTGCTTGCGTTGTTCAATTTCGAGCGTCTCCATATATTTTGCGCCTGAATCGGACATCCGAGTTAAAAGTTATGACCATTTGAATTTCTCTAGAGCTTTCGTTGTTCAATTTCGAGCGTCTCTATATGTGATGCGCCTAAATCGGACATCCGAGTTAAAAGTTATGTCCATTTGAATTTCTCGAGAGCTTCCGTTGTTCAATTTCGAGCGTCTCTATATGTGATTCGCCTAAATCGGATATCCGAGTGCAAAGTTATGTCCATTTGAATTTCTCGAGAGCTTCCATTGTTCATTTTTGAGCGTCTCTATATGTGATGCGCCTAAATCGGACATCCGAGTTAAAAGTTATGTCCATTTGAATTTCTCGAGAGTTTCCATTGTTCAATTTCGAGCGTCTCGTTATATTATAAGCCTAAATCGAACATCCGAGTTAAAAGTTATGACCAGTTCAATTTCTCGAGAGCTTCCGTTGGTCAATTTCGAGTGTCTCAATATATTATGTACCTGAATCGGACAGCCGAATAAAGAGTTATGACCATTTGAATTTCTCGAGAGCTTCCGTTGTTCAATTTCGAGCGTCTCGATATATTATGCGCCTGAATCGGACCTCCGAGTGAAAAGTTATGACCATTTGAATTGCTCAAGAGCTTTCATAGTTCAATTTCTAGCGTCTCGATATCATGCGCCTGAATCGGACCTCCGAGTTAAAAGTTATGTCCATTTGAATTTCTCGAGAGCTGCCGTTGTTCAATTTCGAGCGTCTCAATATATTTTGCGCCTGAATCGGATATTCGAGTGAAAAGTTATGTCCATTTGAATTTCTCGAGAGCTTCCGTTGTTCATTTTCGAGCGTCTCCATATGTGACGCGCCTAAATCGGAAATCCGAGTTAAAAGTTATGTCCATTTCAATTTCTCAAGAGTTTCCGTTGTTCAATTTCGAGCGTCTCATTATTTTATGCGCCTAAATCGAACATCCGAGTGAAAAGTTATGACCATTTGAATTTCTCGAGAGCTTCCGTTGGTCAATTTCGAGTGTCTCATTATATTATGTACATGAATCGGACAGCCGAATGAAGAGTTATGCCCATTTGATTTCTCAGGTGCTTGCGTTGTTCAATTTCGAGCGTCTCCATTTATTTTGCGCCTGAATCGGACATCCGAGTTAAAAGTTGTGACCATTTGAATTCTCTAGAGCTTCCGTTGTCCAATTTCGAGCGTCTCTATATGTGATGCGCCTAAATCGGACATCCGAGTTAAAAGTTATGTCCATTTGAATTTCTCGACAGCTTCCGTTGTTCAATTTCGAGCGTCTCTATATGTGATGCGCCTAAATCGGACATCCGAGTTAAAAGTTATGTCCATTTGAATTTCTCGAGAGTTTACGTTGTTCAATTTCGAGCGTCTCGTTATATTATGCGCCTAAATCGAACATCTGAGTGAAAAGTTATGACCAGATGAATTTCTCGAGAGCTTCCGTTGGTCAATTTTGAGTGTCTCATTATATTATGTACCTGAATCGGACAGCCGAATAAAGAGTTATGACCATTTGAATTTCTCGAGAGCTTCCGTTGTTCAATTTCGAGCGTCTCGATATATTATGCGCCTGAATCGGACCTCCGAGTAAAAAGTTATGACCATTTGAATTGCTCAAGAGCTTTCATAGTTCAATTTCTAGCGTCTCGATATCATGCGCCTGAATCGGACATCCGAGTTAAAAGTTATGACGATTTGAACTTCTCGAGAGCTTCCGTTGTTCAATTTTGAGGGTCTCGATATATTATGCGCCTGAATCAGACCTCCGTGTGAAAAGTTATGACCATTTGAATTTCTCGAGAGCTTCCGTATTTCAATTTCGAGCGTCTCTATATGTGATGCGCCTAAATCGGACATCCGAGTTAAAAGTTATGTCCATTTGAATTTCTCGAGAGTTTTCGTTGTTCAATTTCGAGCGTCTCATTATTTTATGCGCCTAAATCGAACATCCGAGTGAAAAGTTATGACCATTTGAATTTCTCGAGAGCTTCCGTTGGTCAATTTTGAGTGTCTCATTATATTATATACCTGAATCGGACAGCCGAATGAAGAGTTATGACCATTTGAATTTCTCGAGTGCTTGCGTTGTTCAATTTCGAGCGTCTCCATATATTTTGCGCCTGAATCGGACATCCGAGTTAAAAGTTATGACCATTTGAATTTCTCTAGAGCTTTCGTTGTTCAATTTCGAGCGTCTCTATATGTGATGCGCCTAAATCGGACATCCGAGTTAAAAGTTATGTCCATTTGAATTTCTCGAGAGCTTCCGTTGTTCAATTTCGAGCGTCTCTATATGTGATTCGCCTAAATCGGATATCCGAGTGCAAAGTTATGTCCATTTGAATTTCTCGAGAGCTTCCATTGTTCATTTTTGAGCGTCTCTATATGTGATGCGCCTAAATCGGACATCCGAGTTAAAAGTTATGTCCATTTGAATTTCTCGAGAGTTTCCATTGTTCAATTTCGAGCGTCTCGTTATATTATAAGCCTAAATCGAACATCCGAGTTAAAAGTTATGACCAGTTCAATTTCTCGAGAGCTTCCGTTGGTCAATTTCGAGTGTCTCAATATATTATGTACCTGAATCGGACAGCCGAATAAAGAGTTATGACCATTTGAATTTCTCGAGAGCTTCCGTTGTTCAATTTCGAGCGTCTCGATATATTATGCGCCTGAATCGGACCTCCGAGTGAAAAGTTATGACCATTTGAATTGCTCAAGAGCTTTCATAGTTCAATTTCTAGCGTCTCGATATCATGCGCCTGAATCGGACCTCCGAGTTAAAAGTTATGTCCATTTGAATTTCTCGAGAGCTGCCGTTGATCAATTTCGAGCGTCTCAATATATTTTGCGCCTGAATCGGATATTCGAGTGAAAAGTTATGTCCATTTGAATTTCTCGAGAGCTTCCGTTGTTCATTTTCGAGCGTCTCCATATGTGACGCGCCTAAATCGGAAATCCGAGTTAAAAGTTATGTCCATTTCAATTTCTCAAGAGTTTCCGTTGTTCAATTTCGAGCGTCTCATTATTTTATGCGCCTAAATCGAACATCCGAGTGAAAAGTTATGACCATTTGAATTTCTCGAGAGCTTCCGTTGGTCAATTTCGAGTGTCTCATTATATTATGTACATGAATCGGACAGCCGAATGAAGAGTTATGCCCATTTGACTTTCTCAGGTGCTTGCGTTGTTCAATTTCGAGCGTCTCCATTTATTTTGCGCCTGAATCGGACATCCGAGTTAAAAGTTGTGACCATTTGAAGTTCTCTAGAGCTTCCGTTGTTCAATTTCGAGCGTCTCTATATGTGATGCGCCTAAATCGGACATCCGAGTTAAAAGTTATGTCCATTTGAATTTCTCGAGAGCTTCCGTTGTTCAATTTCGAGCGTCTCTATATGTGATGCGCCTAAATCGGATATCCGAGTTAAAAGTTATGTCCATTTGAATTTCTTGAGAGCTTCCGTTGTTCAATTTCGAGCGTATCTATATGTGATGCACCTAAATCGGACATCCGAGTTAAAAGTTATGTCCATTTGAATTTCTCGACAGCTTCCGTTGTTCAATTTCGAGCATCTCGTTATATTATGCGTCTAAATCGAACATCCGAGTGAAACGTTATGACCATTTGAATTTCTCGAGAGCTTCCGTTGGTCAATTTCAAGGGTCTCATTATATTATGTACCTGAATCGGACAGCCGAATGATGAGTTATGACCATTTTAATTTCTCGAGTGCTTCCGTTGTTAAATTTCGAGCGTCTCGATATATTATGCGCCTGAATCAGACCTCCGAGTGAAAAGTTATGACCATTTGAATTGCTCAATAGCTTTCATAGTTCAATTTCTAGCGTCTCGATATATTATTCGCCTGAATCGAACCTCCGAGTTAAAAGTTATGACCTTTTGAATTTCTCGAGAGCTTCCGTTGTTCAATTTCATGTGTCTCTATGTGTGCTGCTCCTAAAACGGACATCCGAGTTAAAAGTTATGTCCATTTGAATTTCTCGAGAGCTTCCGTTGTTCAATTTCGAGCGTCTCGATATATTATGCGCCTGAATCGGACCTCCGAGTGAAAAGTTATGACCATTTGAATTGCTCAAGAGCTTTCATAGCTCAATTTCTAGCGTCTCGATATCATGCGCCTGAATCGGACATCCGAGTTAAAAGTTATGTCCATTTGAATTTCTCGACAGCTTCCGTTGTTCAATTTCGAGCGTCTCGTTATATTATGCGCCTAAATCGGACAGCCGAATGAGGAGTTATGACCATTTGAATTTCTCGAGTGCTTGCGTTGTTCAATTTCGAGCGTCTCCATATATTTTGCGTCTGAATCGGACATCCGAGTTAAAAGTTATGACCATTTAAATTTCTCTAGAGCTTCCGTTGTTCAATTTCGAGCGTCTCTATATGTGATGCACCTAAATCGGACATCCGAGTTAAAAGTTATGTCCATTTGAATTTCTCGAGAGCTTCCGTTGTTCAATTTCGAGCGTCTCTATATGTGATGCGCCTAAATCGGACATCCGAGTTAAAAGTTATGTCCATTTGAATTTCTCGAGAGCTTCCATTGTTCATTTTCGAGCGTCTCTATATGTGATGCGCCTAAATCGGACATCCGAGTTAAATGTTATGTCCATTTGAATTTCTCGAGAGTTTCCGTTGTTCAATTTCGAGCGTCTCGTTATATTATAAGCCTAAATCGAACATCCGAGTTAAAAGTTATGACCAGTTGAATTTCTCGAGAGCTTCCGTTGGTCAATTTCGAGTGTCTCATTATATTATGTACCTGAATCGGACAGCCGAATAAAGAGTTATGACCATTTGAATTTCTCGAGAGCTTCCGTTGTTCAATTTCGAGCGTCTCGATATATTATGCGCCTGAATCGGACCTCCGAGTGAAAAGTTATGACCATTTGAATTGCTCAAGAGCTTTCATAGTTCAATTTCTAGCGTCTCGATATCATGCGCCTGAATCGGACCTCCGAGTTAAAAGTTATGTCCATTTGAATTTCTCAAGAGCTTCCGTTGTTCAATTTCGAGCGTCTCAATATATTATGCGCCTTAATCGGACATTCGAGTGAAAAGTTATGACCATTTGAATTTCTCGAGAGCTTCCGTTGTTCAATTTTGAGGGTCTCGATATATTATGCGCCTGAATCTGACCTCCGTGTGATAATTTATGACCAGTTGAATTTCTCGAGAGCTTTCGTTGTTCAATTTCGAGCGTCTCTATATGGGATGCGCCTAAATGGGACATCCGAGTTAAAAGTTATGTCCATTTGAATTTCTCGAGAGTTTCCGTTATTCAATTTCGAGCGTCTCGTTATATTATGCGCCTAAATCGAACATCCGAGTGAAAAGTTATGACCATTCGAATTTCTCGAGAGCTTCCGTTGTTCAATTTCGAGCGTCTCTACATGTGATGCGCCTCAATCGGACATCCGAGTTAAAAGTTATGTCCATTTGAATTTCTCGAGAGCTTCCATTGTTCAATTTCGAGCGTCTCTATATATGATGCGCCTAAATCGGACATCCGAGTTAAAAGTTATTTCCATTTTAATTTCTCGAGTGCTTCCGTTGTTCAATTCCGAGCGTCTCGATATATTATGCGCCTGAATCGGACCTCCGAGTGAAAAGTTATGACCATTTGAATTGCTCAATAGCTTTCATAGTTCAATTTCTAGCGTCTCGATATATTATGCGCCTGAATCGGACCTCTGAGTTAAAAGTTATGACCGTTTGAATTTCTCGAGAGCTTCCGTTGTTCAATTTCATGGGTCTCTATATGTGCTGCGCCTAAAACGGATATCCGAGTTAAAAGATATGTCCATGTGTATTTCTCGAGAGCTTCTGTTGGTCAATTTCGAGTGTCTCATTATATTATGTACCTGAATCAGACAGCCGAATGAAGAGTTATGACCATTTGAATTTCTCGAGAGCTTCCGTTGTTCAATTTCGATCGTCTCAATATATTATGCGCCTGAATCGGACATTCGAGTGAAAAGTTATGACCATTTGAATTTCTCGAGAGCTTCCGTTGTTCAATTTTGAGGGGCTCGATATATTATGCGCTTGAATCTGACCTCCGTGTGAAAATTTATGACCATTTGAATTTCTCGAGAGCTTTCGTTGTTCAATTTCGAGCGTCTCTATATGTGATGCGCCTAAATCGGACATCCGAGTTAAAAGTTATGTCCATTTGAATTTCTCGAGAGTTTCCGTTGTTCAATTTCGAGCGTCTTGTTATATTATATGCCTAAATCGAACATCCGAGTTAAAAGTTATGACCAGTTGAATTTCTCGAGAGCTTCCGTTGTTCAATTTCGAGCGTCTCAATATATTATGCGCCTGAATCGGACATTCGAGTGAAAAGTTATGACCATTTGAATTTCTCGAGAGCTTCCGTTGTTCAATTTCGAGCGTCTCGATATATTATGCGCCTGAATCGGACCTCCGAGTGAAAAGTTATGACCATTTGAATTGCTCAAGAGCTTTCATAGCTCAATTTCTAGCGTCTCGATATCATGCGCCTGAATCGGACCTCCGAGTTAAAAGTTATGTCCATTTGAATTTCTCGAGAGCTTCCGTTGTTCAATTTCGAGCGTCTCAATATATTATGCGCCTTAATCGGTCATTCGAGTGAAAAGTTATGACCATTTGAATTTCTCGAGAGCTTCCGTTGTTCAATTTTGAGGGTCTTGATATATTATGCGCCTGAATCTGACCTCCGTGTGAAAATTTATGACCATTTGAATTTCTCGAGAGCTTTCGTTGTTCAATTTCGAGCGTCTCGATATCATGCGCCTGAATCGGACCTCCGAGTTAAAAGTTATGTCCATTTGAATTTCTCGAGAGCTTCCGTTGTTCAATTTCGAGCGTCTCAATATATTATGCGCCTGAATCGGATATTCGAGTGAAAGGTTATGTCCATTTGAATTTCTCGAGAGCTTCCGTCGTTCAATTTCGAGCGTCTCCATATGTGATGCGCCTAAATCGAACATCCGAGTGAAAAGTTATGACCATTTGAATTTCTCGAGAGCTTCCGTTGGTCAATTTCGAGTGTCTCATTATATTATGTACCTGAATCGGACAGCCGAATGAAGAGTTATGACCATTTGAATTTCTCGAGAGCTTCCGTTGTTCAATTTCGATCGTCTCAATATATTATGCGCCTGAATCGGACATTCGAGTGAAAAGTTATGACCATTTGAATTTCTCGAGAGCTTCCGTTGTTCAATTTTGAGGGGCTCGATATATTATGCGCTTGAATCTGACCTCCGTGTGAAAATTTATGACCATTTGAATTTCTCGAGAGCTTTCGTTGTTCAATTTCGAGCGTCTCTATATATTATGCGCCTGAATCGCACCTCCGAGTGAAAAGTTATGACCATTTGAATTGCTCAAGAGCTTTCATAGTTCAATTTCAAGCGTCTCGATATCATGCGCCTGAATCGGACCTCCGAGTTAAAAGTTATGTCCATTTGAATTTCTCAAGAGCTTCCGTTGTTCAATTTCGAGCGTCTCAATATATTATGCGCCTTAATCGGACATTCGAGTGAAAAGTTATGACCATTTGAATTTCTCGAGAGCTTCCGTTGTTCAATTTTGAGGGTCTCGATATATTATGCGCCTGAATCTGACCTCCGTGTGATAATTTATGACCAGTTGAATTTCTCGAGAGCTTTCGTTGTTCAATTTCGAGCGTCTCTATATGGGATGCGCCTAAATGGGACATCCGAGTTAAAAGTTATGTCCTTTTGAATTTCTCGAGAGTTTCCGTTATTCAATTTCGAGCGTCTCGTTATATTATGCGCCTAAATCGAACATCCGAGTGAAAAGTTATGACCATTTGAATTTCTCGAGAGCTTCCGTTGTTCAATTTCGAGCGTCTCTACATGTGATGCGCCTAAATCGGACATCCGAGTTAAAAGTTATGTCCATTTGAATTTCTCGAGAGCTTCCGTTGTTCAATTTCGAGCGTCTCTATATGGGATGCGGCTAAATGGGACATCCGAGTTAAAAGTTATGTCCATTTGAATTTCTCGAGAGTTTCCGTTATTCAATTTCGAGCGTCTCGTTATATTATGCGCCTAAATCGAACATCCGAGTGAAAAGTTATGACCATTTGAATTTCTCGAGAGCTTCCGTTGTTCAATTTCGAGCGTCTCTACATGTGATGCGCCTCAATCGGACATCCGAGTTAAAAGTTATGTCCATTTGAATTTCTCGAGAGCTTCCATTGTTCAATTTCGAGCGTCTCTATATATGATGCGCCTAAATCGGACATCCGAGTTAAAAGTTATTTCCATTTTAATTTCTCGAGTGCTTCCGTTGTTCAATTCCGAGCGTCTCGATATATTATGCGCCTGAATCGGACCTCCGAGTGAAAAGTTATGACCATTTGAATTGCTCAATAGCTTTCATAGTTCAATTTCTAGCGTCTCGATATATTATGCGCCTGAATCGGACCTCTGAGTTAAAAGTTATGACCGTTTGAATTTCTCGAGAGCTTCCGTTGTTCAATTTCATGGGTCTCTATATGTGTTGCGCCTAAAACGGATATCCGAGTTAAAAGATATGTCCATGTGTATTTCTCGAGAGCTTCTGTTGTTCAATTTCGAGCGTCTCAATATATTATGCCCCTGAATCGGACATTCGAGTGAAAAGTTATGACCATTTGAATTTCTCGAGAGCTTCCGTTGTTCAATTTTGAGGGTCTCGATATATTATGCGCCTGAATCTGACCTCCGTGTGAAAATTTATGACCATTTGAATTTCTCGAGAGCTTTCGTTGTTCAATTTTGAGCGTCTCTATATGTGATGCGCCTAAATCGGACATCCGAGTGAAAAGTTATGTCCATTTGAATTTCTCGAGAGTTTCCGTTATTCAATTTCGAGCGTCTCGTTATATTATGCGCCTAAATCGAACATCCGAGTGAAAAGTTATGACCATTTGAATTTCTCGAGAGCTTCCGTTGTTCAATTTCGAGCGTCTCTACATGTGATGCGCCTAAATCGGACATCCGAGTTAAAAGTTATGTCCATTTGAATTTCTCGAGAGCTTCCGTTGTTCAATTTCGAGCGTCTCTATATGGGATGCGCCTAAATGGGACATCCGAGTTAAAAGTTATGTCCATTTGAATTTCTCGAGAGTTTCCGCTATTCAATTTCGAGCGTCTCGTTATATTATGCGCCTAAATCGAACATCCGAGTGAAAAGTTATGACCATTTGAATTTCTCGAGAGCTTCCGTTGTTCAATTTCGAGCGTCTTTACATGTGATGCGCCTAAATCGGACATCCGAGTTAAAAGTTATGTCCATTTGAATTTCTCGAGAGCTTCCATTGTTCAATTTCGAGCGTCTCTATATATGATGCGCCTAAATCGGACATCCGAGTTAAAAGTTATTTCCATTTTAATTTCTCGAGTGCTTCCGTTGTTCAATTTCGTGCGTCTCGATATATTATGCGCCTGAATCGGACCTCCGAGTGAAAAGTTATGACCATTTTAATTGCTCAATAGCTTTCATAGTTCAATTTCTAGCGTCTCGATATATTATGCGCCTGAATCGGACCTCTGAGTTAAAAGTTATGACCGTTTGAATTTCTCGAGAGCTTCCGTTGTTCAATTTCATGGGTCTCTATATGTGTTGCGCCTAAAACGGATATCCGAGTTAAAAGATATGTCCATGTGTATTTCTCGAGAGCTTCTGTTGTTCAATTTCGAGCGTCTCAATATATTATGCCCTGAATCGGACATTCGAGTGAAAAGTTATGACCATTTCAATTTCTCGAGAGCTTCCGTTGTTCAATTTTGAGGGTCTCGATATATTATGCGCCTGAATCTGACCTCCGTGTGAAAATTTATGACCATTTGAATTTCTCGAGAGCTTTCGTTGTTCAATTTTGAGCGTCTCTATATGTGATGCGCCTAAATCGGACATCCGAGTGAAAAGTTATGACCATTTGAATTTCTCGAGAGCTTCCGTTGGTCAATTTCGAGTGTCTCATTATATTATGTACCTGAATCGGACAGCCGAATAAAGAGTTATGACCATTTGAATTTCTCGAGAGCTTCCGTTGTTCAATTTCGAGCGTCTCGATATATTATGCGCCTGAATCGGACCTCCGAGTGAAAAGTTATGACCATTTGAATACTCAAGAGCTTTCATAGTTCAATTTCTAGCGTCTCGATGTATCATGCACCTGAATCGGACCTCCGAGTTAAAAGTTATGTCCATTTGAATTTCTAGAGAGCTTCCGTTGTTCAATTTCGAGCGTCTCAATATATTATGCGCCTGAATCTGACCTCCGTGTGAAAATTTATGACCATTTGAATTTCTCGAGAGCTTTCGTTGTTCAATTTCGAGCGTCTCTATATGTGATGTGCCTAAATTGGACATCCGAGTTAAAAGTTATGTCCATCTAAATCTCTCGAGAGCTTCCGTTGTTCAATTTCGAGCGTCTCTATATGTGATGCGCCTAAATCGGACATCCGAGTTAAAAGTTATGTCCATTTTAATTTCTCGAGTGCTTCCGTTGTTCAATTTCGAGCGTCTCGATATATTATGCGCCTGAATCGGACCTCCGAGTGAAAAGTTATGCCATTTGAATTGCTCAATAGCTTTCATAGTTCAATTTCTAGCGTCTCGATATATTATGCACCTGAATCGGACCTCTAAGTTAAAAGTTATGACCGTTTGAATTTCTCGAGAGCTTCCGTTATTCAATTTCATGGGTCTCTATATGTGTTGCGCCTAAAACGGACATCCGAGTTAAAAGATATGTCCATTTGAATTTCTCGAGAGCTTCCGTTGTTCAATTTCGAGCGTCTCAATATATTATGCGCCTGAATCGGACATTCGAGTGAAAAGTTATGACCATTTGAATTTCTCGAGAGCTTCCGTTGTTCAATTTTGAGGGTCTCGATATATTATGCGCCTGAATCTGACCTCCGTGTGAAAATTTATGACCATTTGAATTTCTCGAGAGCTTCCGTTGTTCAATTTCGAGCGTCTCAATATATTATGCCCCTGAATCGGACATTTGAGTGAAAAGTTATGACCATTTGAATTTCTCGAGAGCTTCCGTTGTTCAATTTTGAGGGTCTCGATATATTATGCGCCTGAATCTGACTTCCGTGTGAAAATTTATGACCATTTGAATTTCTCGAGAGCTTCCGTTGTTCAATTTCGAGCGTCTCTATATGTGATGCGCCTAAATCGGACTTCCGAGTTAAAAGTTATGTCCATTTGAATCTCTCGAGAGCTTCCGTTGTTCAATTTCGAGCGTCTCTATATGTGATGCGCCTAAATCGGACATCCGAGTTAAAAGTTATGTCCATTTGAATTTCTCGAGAGTTTCCGTTGTTCAATTTCGAGCGTCTCGTTATATTATGCGCCTGAATCGGACCTCTGAGTGAAAAGTTATGACCATTTGAATTTCTCGAGAGCTTCCGTTGTTCAATTTCAAGCGTCTCTATATGTGATGCGCCTAAATCGGACATCCGAGTTAAAAGTTATGTCCATTTGAATTTCTCGAGAGCTTTCGTTGTTCAATTTCGACCAACTCGATATATTATGAGCCTGAATCGGACCTTCGAGTGAAAATTTATGACCATTTGAATTGCTCAATAGCTTTCATAGTTCAATTTCTAGCGTCTCGATATATTATGCGCCTGAATCAGATCTCCGAGTAAAAAGTTATGACGATTTGAACTTCTCGAGAGCTTCCGTTGTTCAATTTCGAGCGTCTTGATATATTATGCGCCTGAATCGGACCTCCGAGTTAAAAGTTATGACCATTTGAATTTCTCGAGAGCTTCCGTTGTTCAATTTCGAGCGTCTCTATATGTGATGCGACTAAATCAGACATCCGAGTTTAAAGTTATGTCTATTTGAATTTCTCGAGAGGTTCCGTTGTTCAATTTCGAGCGTCTCGATATATTATGCACCTGAATCTGACCTTCGTGTGAAAAGTTATGACGATTTGAATTGCTCAAGAGTTTTCATAGTTCAATTTCAAGCGTCTCGATATATTATGCACCTGAATCGGACCTCCGAGTTAAAAGTTATGACCGTTTGAATTTCTCGAGAGCTTCCGTTGTTCAATTTCATGTGTCTCTATATGTGCTGCGCCTAAAACGAACATCCGAGTTAAAAGTTATGTCCATTTGAATTTCTCGAGAGTTTCCGTTGTTCAATTTCGAGCGTCTCGATATATTATGCGCCTAAATCGAACATCCGAGTGAAAAGTTATGACCATTTGAATTTCTCGAGAGCTTTCGTTGTTCAATTTCGAGCAACTCGATATATTATGAGCCTGAATCGGACCTTCGAGTGAAAATTTATGACCATTTGAATTGCTCAATAGCTTTCATAGTTCAATTTCTAGCGTCTCGATATATTATGCGCCTGAATCAGACCTCCGAGTAAAAAGTTATGACGATTTGAACTTCTCGAGAGCTTCCGTTGTTCAATTTCGAGCGTCTTGATATATTATGCGCCTGAATCGGACCTCCGTGTGAAAAGTTATGACCATTTGAATTGCTCAAGAGCTTTCATAGTTCAATTTCAAGCGTCTCGATATATTATGCACCTGAATCGGACCTCCGAGTTAAAAGTTATGACCGTTTGAATTTCTCGAGAGCTTCCGTTGTTCAATTTCGAGCGTCTCTATATGTGATGCGCCTAAATCGGACATCCGAGTTAAAAGTTATGTCCATTTGAATTTCTCGAGAGTTTCCGTTGTTCAATTTCGAGCGTCTCGATATATTATGCGCCTAAATCGAACATCCGAGTGAAAAGTTATGACCATTTGAATTTCTCGAGAGCTTTCGTTGTTCAATTTCGAGCAACTCGATATATTATGAGCATGAATCGGACCTTCGAGTGAAAATTTATGACCATTTGAATTGCTCAATAGCTTTCATAGTTCAATTTCTAGCGTCTCGATATATTATGCGCCTGAATCAGACCTCCGAGTAAAAAGTTATGACGATTTGAACTTCTCGAGAGCTTCCGTTGTTCAATTTCGAGCGTCTTGATATATTATGCGCCTGAATCAGACCTCCGAGTTAAAAGTTATGTCCATTTGAATTTCTCGAGAGTTTCCGTTGTTCAATTTCGAGCGTCTCGATATATTATGCACCGGAATCTGACCTTCGTGTGAAAAGTTATGACCATTTGAATTGCTCAAGAGCTTTCATAGTTCAATTTCAAGGGTCTCGATATATTATGCGCCTGAATCTGACCTCCATGTGAAAATTTATGACCATTTGAATTTCTCGAGAGCTTCCGTTGTTCAATTTCGAGCGTCTCAATATATTATGCCCCTGAATCGGACATTCGAGTGAAAAGTTATGACCATTTGAATTTCTCGAGAGCTTCCGTTGTTCAATTTTGAGGGTCTCGATATATTATGCGCCTGAATCTGACCTCCGTGTGAAAAGTTATGACCATTTGAATTTCTTGAGAGCTTCCGTTGTTCAATTTCGAGCGTCTCTATATGTGATGCACCTAAATCGGACATCCGAGTTAAAAGTTATGTCCATTTGAATCTCTCGAGAGCTTCCGTTGTTCAATTTCGAGGGTCTCTATATGTGATGCCCCTAAATCGGACATCCGAGTTAAAAGTTATGTCCATTTGAATTTCTCGAGAGTTTCCGTTGTTCAATTTCGAGCGTCTCGATATATTATGCGCCTGAATCGGACCTCCGAGTGAAAAGTTATGACCATTTGAATTTCTCGAGAGCTTCCGTTGTTCAATTTCGAGCGTCTCTACATGTGATGCGCCTAAATCGGACATCCGAGTTAAAAGTTATGTCCATTTGAATTTCTCGAGAGCTTCCGTTGTTCAATTTCGAGCGTCTCTATATGGGATGCGCCTAAATGGGACATCCGAGTTAAAAGTTATGTCCATTTGAATTTCTCGAGAGTTTCCGTTATTCAATTTCGAGCGTCTCGTTATATTATGCGCCTAAATCGAACATCCGAGTGAAAAGTTATGACCATTTGAATTTCTCGAGAGCTTCCGTTGTTCAATTTCGAGCGTCTCTATATGTGATGCACCTAAATCGGACATCCGAGTTAAAAGTTATATCCATTTGAATTTCTCGAGAGCTTCCATTGTTAAATTTCGAGCGTCTCTATATGTGATGCGCCTAAATCGGACATCCGAGTTAAAAGTTATGTCAATTTGAATTTCTCGAGTGCTTCCGTTGTTCAATTTCGTGCGTCTCGATATATTATGCGCCTGAATCGGACCTCCGAGTGAAAAGTTATGACCATTTTAATTGCTCAATAGCTTTCATAGTTCAATTTCTAGCGTCTCGATATATTATGCGCCTGAATCGGACCTCTGAGTTAAAAGTTATGACCGTTTGAATTTCTCGAGAGCTTCCGTTGTTCAATTTCATGGGTCTCTATATGTGTTGCGCCTAAAACGGATATCCGAGTTAAAAGATATGTCCATGTGTATTTCTCGAGAGCTTCTGTTGTTCAATTTCGAGCGTCTCAATATATTATGCCCCTGAATCGGACATTCGAGTGAAAAGTTATGACCATTTCAATTTCTCGAGAGCTTCCGTTGTTCAATTTTGAGGGTCTCGATATATTATGCGCCTGAATCTGACCTCCGTGTGAAAATTTATGACCATTTGAATTTCTCGAGAGCTTTCGTTGTTCAATTTTGAGCGTCTCTATATGTGATGCGCCTAAATCGGACATCCGAGTGAAAAGTTATGACCATTTGAATTTCTCGAGAGCTTCCGTTGGTCAATTTCGAGTGTCTCATTATATTATGTACCTGAATCGGACAGCCGAATAAAGAGTTATGACCATTTGAATTTCTCGAGAGCTTCCGTTGTTCAATTTTGAGGGTCTCGATATATTATGCGCCTGAATCGGACCTCCGAGTGAAAAGTTATGACCATTTGAATACTCAAGAGCTTTCATAGTTCAATTTCTAGCGTCTCGATGTATCATGCACCTGAATCGGACCTCCGAGTTAAAAGTTATGTCCATTTGAATTTCTAGAGAGCTTCCGTTGTTCAATTTCGAGCGTCTCAATATATTATGCGCCTGAATCTGACCTCCGTGTGAAAATTTATGACCATTTGAATTTCTCGAGAGCTTTCGTTGTTCAATTTCGAGCGTCTCTATATGTGATGTGCCTAAATTGGACATCCGAGTTAAAAGTTATGTCCATCTAAATCTCTCGAGAGCTTCCGTTGTTCAATTTCGAGCGTCTCTATATGTGATGCGCCTAAATCGGACATCCGAGTTAAAAGTTATGTCCATTTTAATTTCTCGAGTGCTTCCGTTGTTCAATTTCGAGCGTCTCGATATATTATGCGCCTGAATCGGACCTCCGAGTGAAAAGTTATGCCCATTTGAATTGCTCAATAGCTTTCATAGTTCAATTTCTAGCGTCTCGATATATTATGCACCTGAATCGGACCTCTAAGTTAAAAGTTATGACCGTTTGAATTTCTCGAGAGCTTCCGTTATTCAATTTCATGGGTCTCTATATGTGTTGCGCCTAAAACGGACATCCGAGTTAAAAGATATGTCCATTTGAATTTCTCGAGAGCTTCCGTTGTTCAATTTCGAGCGTCTCAATATATTATGCGCCTGAATCGGACATTCGAGTGAAAAGTTATGACCATTTGAATTTCTCGAGAGCTTCCGTTGTTCAATTTTGAGGGTCTCGATATATTATGCGCCTGAATCTGACCTCCATGTGAAAATTTATGACCATTTGAATTTCTCGAGAGCTTCCGTTGTTCAATTTCGAGCGTCTCAATATATTATGCCCCTGAATCGGACATTTGAGTGAAAAGTTATGACCATTTGAATTTCTCGAGAGCTTCCGTTGTTCAATTTTGAGGGTCTCGATATATTATGCGCCTGAATCTGACTTCCGTGTGAAAATTTATGACCATTTGAATTTCTCGAGAGCTTCCGTTGTTCAATTTCGAGCGTCTCTATATGTGATGCGCCTAAATCGGACTTCCGAGTTAAACGTTATGTCCATTTGAATCTCTCGAGAGCTTCCGTTGTTCAATTTCGAGCGTCTCTATATGTGATGCGCCTAAATCGGACATCCGAGTTAAAAGTTATGTCCATTTGAATTTCTCGAGAGTTTCTGTTGTTCAATTTCGAGCGTCTCGTTATATTATGCGCCTGAATCGGACCTCTGAGTGAAAAGTTTTGACCATTTGAATTTCTCGAGAGCTTCCGTTGTTCAATTTCGAGCGTCTCTATATGTGATGCGCCTAAATCGGACATCCGAGTTAAAAGTTATGTCCATTTGAATTTCTCGAGAGCTTTCGTTGTTCAATTTCGACCAACTCGATATATTATGAGCCTGAATCGGACCTTCGAGTGAAAATTTATGACCATTTGAATTGCTCAATAGCTTTCATAGTTCAATTTCTAGCGTCTCGATATATTATGCGCCTGAATCAGATCTCCGAGTAAAAAGTTATGACGATTTGAACTTCTCGAGAGCTTCCGTTGTTCAATTTCGAGCGTCTTGATATATTATGCGCCTGAATCGGACCTCCGAGTTAAAAGTTATGACCATTTGAATTTCTCGAGAGCTTCCGTTGTTCAATTTCGAGCGTCTCTATATGTGATGCGACTAAATCAGACATCCGAGTTTAAAGTTATGTCTATTTGAATTTCTCGAGAGGTTCCGTTGTTCAATTTCGAGCGTCTCGATATATTATGCACCTGAATCTGACCTTCGTGTGAAAAGTTATGACGATTTGAATTGCTCAAGAGCTTTCATAGTTCAATTTCAAGCGTCTCGATATATTATGCACCTGAATCGGACCTCCGAGTTAAAAGTTATGACCGTTTGAATTTCTCGAGAGCTTCCGTTGTTCAATTTCATGTGTCTCTATATGTGCTGCGCCTAAAACGAACATCCGAGTTAAAAGTTATGTCCATTTGAATTTCTCGAGAGTTTCCGTTGTTCAATTTCGAGCGTCTCGATATATTATGCGCCTAAATCGAACATCCGAGTGAAAAGTTATGACCATTTGAATTTCTCGAGAGCTTTCGTTGTTCAATTTCGAGCAACTCGATATATTATGAGCCTGAATCGGACCTTCGAGTGAAAATTTATGACCATTTGAATTGCTCAATAGCTTTCATAGTTCAATTTCTAGCGTCTCGATATATTATGCGCCTGAATCAGACCTCCGAGTAAAAAGTTATGACGATTTGAACTTCTCGAGAGCTTCCGTTGTTCAATTTCGAGCGTCTTGATATATTATGCGCCTGAATCGGACCTCCGTGTGAAAAGTTATGACCATTTGAATTGCTCAAGAGCTTTCATAGTTCAATTTCAAGCGTCTCGATATATTATGCACCTGAATCGGACCTCCGAGTTAAAAGTTATGACCGTTTGAATTTCTCGAGAGCTTCCGTTGTTCAATTTCGAGCGTCTCTATATGTGATGCGCCTAAATCGGACATCCGAGTTAAAAGTTATGTCCATTTGAATTTCTCGAGAGTTTCCGTTGTTCAATTTCGAGCGTCTCGATATATTATGCGCCTAAATCGAACATCCGAGTGAAAAGTTATGACCATTTGAATTTCTCGAGAGCTTTCGTTGTTCAATTTCGAGCAACTCGATATATTATGAGCATGAATCGGACCTTCGAGTGAAAATTTATGACCATTTGAATTGCTCAATAGCTTTCATAGTTCAATTTCTAGCGTCTCGATATATTATGCGCCTGAATCAGACCTCCGAGTAAAAAGTTATGACGATTTGAACTTCTCGAGAGCTTCCGTTGTTCAATTTCGAGCGTCTTGATATATTATGCGCCTGAATCAGACCTCCGAGTTAAAAGTTATGTCCATTTGAATTTCTCGAGAGGTTCCGTTGTTCAATTTCGAGCGTCTCGATATATTATGCACCTGAATCTGACCTGCGTGTGAAAAGTTATGACCATTTGAATTGCTCAAGAGCTTTCATAGTTCAATTTCAAGGGTCTCGATATATTATGCGCCTGAATCTGACCTCCATGTGAAAATTTATGACCATTTGAATTTCTCGAGAGCTTCCGTTGTTCAATTTCGAGCGTCTCAATATATTATGCCCCTGAATCGGACATTCGAGTGAAAAGTTATGACCATTTGAATTTCTCGAGAGCTTCCGTTGTTCAATTTTGAGGGTCTCGATATATTATGCGCCTGAATCTGACATCCGTGTGAAAATTTATGACCATTTGAATTTCTCGAGAGCTTCCGTTGTTCAATTTCGAGCGTCTCTATATGTGATGCACCTAAATCGGACATCCGAGTTAAAAATAATGTCCATTTGAATCTCTCGAGAGCTTCCGTTATTCAATTTCGAGGGTCTCTATATGTGATGCCCCTAAATCGGACATCCGAGTTAAAAGTTATGTCCATTTGAATTTCTCGAGAGTTTCCGTTGTTCAATTTCGAGCGTCTCGTTATATTATGCGCCTGAATCGGACCTCCGAGTGAAAAGTTATGACCATTTGAATTTCTCGAGAGCTTCCGTTTTTCAATTGCGAGCGTCTCTATATGTGATGCGCCTAAATCGGACATCCGAGTTAAAAGTTATGTCCATTTGAATTTCTCGAGAGCTTCTGTTGTTCAATTTCTAGCGTCTCGATAAATTATGCGCCTGAATCGGACCTCCGAGTAAAAGGTTATGACCATTTGAATTTCTCGAGAGCATCCGTTGTTCAATTTCGAGCGTCTCTATATGTGTGCGCCTAAATCAGACATCCGAGTTTAAAGTTATGTCCATTTGAATTTCTCGAGAGCTTCCGTTGTTCAATTTCGAGCGTCTCGATATATTATGCACCTGAATCTGACCTTCGTGTGAAAAGTTATGACCATTTGAATTGCTCAAGAGCTTTCATAGTTCAATTTCAAGCGTCTCGATATATTATGCACCTGAATCAGACCTCCGAGTTAAAAGTTATGACCGTTTGAATTTCTCGAGAGCTTCCGTTGTTCAATTTTGAGGGTCTCGATATATTATGCGCTTGAATCTGACCTCCATGTGAAAAGTTATGGCCATTTGAATTTCTCGAGAGCTTCCGTTGTTCAATTTCGAGCGTCTCTATATGTGATGCGCCTAAATCGGACATCCGAGTTAAAAGTTATGTCCATTTGAATTTCTCGAGAGCTTCCATTGTTCAATTTCGAGCGTCTCGATATATTATGCGCCTAAATTGGACATCCGAGTTAAATGTTATGACCATTTGAATTTCTCGAGAGCTTCCTTTGTTAGATTTTGAGGGTCTCGATATATTATGCGCCTGAATCTTTCCTCCGTGTGAAAAGTTATGTCCATTTGAATATCTCGAGAGGTTTCGTTGTTCAATTTCGAGTGTCTCGATATATTATGCGCCTAAATCTGACCTTCGTGTGAAAAGTTATGACCATTTGAATTGCTCAGGAGCTTTCATAGTTCAATATCAAGCGTCTCGATATATTATGCACCTGAATCGGACCTCCGAGTTAAAAGTTATGACCGTTTGAATTTCTCGAGAGCTTCCGTTGTTCAATTTTGAGGGTCTCGATATATTATGCGCTTGAATCTGACCTCCATGTGAAAAGTTATGACCGTTTGAATTTCTCGAGAGCTTCCGTTGTTCAATTTCATGTGTCTCTATATGTGCTGCGCCTAAAACGAACATCCGAGTTAAAAGTTATGTCCATTTGAATTTCTCGAGAGCTTCCGTTGTTCAATTTCGAGCGTCTCAATATATTATGCGCCTGAATCGGACCTCCGAGTGAAAAGTTATGACCATTGGAATTGCTCAAGAGCTTTCATAGTTCAATTTCTAGCGTCTTGATATATTATGCGCCTGAATCGGACCTCCGAGTAAAAAGTTATGACGATTTGAACTTCTCGAGAGCTTCCGTTGTTCAATTTCGAGCGTCTTCATATATTATGCGCCTGAATCGGACCTCCGAGTTAAAAGTTATGACCATTTGAATTTCTCGAGAGCTTCCGTATTTCAATTTCGAGCGTCTCTATATGTTATGTGCCTAAATCGGACATCCGAGTTAAAAGTTATGTCCATTTGAATTTCTCGAGAGCTTCCGTTGTTTAATTTCGAGCGTCTCTGTATGTGATGCGCCTAAATCGGACATCCGAGTTAAAAGTTATGTCCATTTGAATTTCTCGAGAGTTTCCGTTGTTCAATTTTGAGCGTCTCGTTATATTATGCGCCTAAATCGAACATCCGAGTGAAAAGTTATGACCATTTGAATTTCTCGAGAGCTTCCGTTGTTCAATTTCGAGCAACTCGATATATTATGAGCCTGAATCGGACCTTCGAGGGAAAAGTTATGACCATTTGAATTGCTCAATAGCTTTCATAGTTCAATTTCTAGCGTCTCGATATATTATGCGCCTAAATCGGACCTCCGAGTTAAAAGTTATGACGATTTGAACTTCTCGAGAGCTTCCGTTGTTCAATTTCGAGTGCTTTGATATATTATGCGCCTGAATCGGACCTCCGAGTTAAAAGTTATGACCATTTGAATTTCTCGAGAGCTTCCGTTGTTCAATTTCGAGCAACTCGATATATTATGAGCCTGAATCGGACCTTCGAGGGAAAAGTTATGACCATTTGAATTGCTCAATAGCTTTCATAGTTCAATTTCTAGCGTCTCGATATATTATGCGCCTAAATCGGACCTCCGAGTTAAAAGTTATGACGATTTGAACTTCTCGAGAGCTTCCGTTGTTCAATTTCGAGTGTTTTGATATATTATGCGCCTGAATCGGACCTCCGAGTTAAAAGTTATGACCATTTGAATTTCTCGAGAGCTTCCGTATTTCAATTTTGAGCGTCTCTATATGTGATGTGCCTAAATCGGACATCCGAGTTAAAAGTTATGTCCATTTGAATTTCTCGAGAGCTTCCGTTGTTCAATTTCGAGCGTCTCTATATGTGATGCGCCTAAATCGGACATCCAAGTTAAAAGTTATGACCATTTGAATTTCTCGAGAGCTTCCGTTGTTCAATTTCGAGTGTCTCGATATATTATGCGCCTGAATCGGACCTCCGATTGAAAAGTTATGAGCATTTGAGTTGCTCAAGAGCTTTCATAGTTCAATTTCTAGCGTCTCGATATATTATGCGCCTGAATCGGACCTCCGAATTAAAAGTTATGACAATTTGAATTTCTCGAGAGCTTCCGGTGTTCAATTTCGAGCGTCTCTAAATGTGATGCGCCTAAATCGGACATCCGAGTTAAAGGTTATGTCCATTTGAATTTCTCGAGAGCTTCCGTTGTTCAATTTCGAGCGTCTCGATATATTATGCGCCTGAATCGGACCTCCGAGTGAAAAGTTATGACCATTTGAATTGCTCAAGAGCTTTCATAGTTCAATTTCTAGCGTCTCGATATATTATGCGCCTGAATCGGACCTCCGAGTTAAAAGTTATGACCATTTGAATTTCTCGAGAGCTTCCGGTGTTCAATTTCGAGCGTCTCTATATGTGATGCGCCTAAATCGGACATCCGAGTTAAAAGTTATGTCCATTTGAATTTCTCGAGATCTTCCGTTGTTCAATTTCGAGCGTCTCGTTATATTATGCGCCTAAATCGAACATCCGAGTGAAAAGTTATGACCATTTGAATTTCTCGAGAGCTTCCGTTGTTCAATTTCGAGCGTCTCGATATATTATGCGCCTGAATCGGACCTACGAGTGAAAAGTTATGACCATTTGAATTGCTCCATAGCTTTCATAGTTCAATTTCTAGCGTCTCGATATATTATGCGCCTGAATCGGACCTCCGAGTGAAAAGTTATGACCATTTGAATTGCTCGAGAGCTTCCGGTGTTCAATTTCGAGCGTCTCTATATGTGATGCGCCTAAATCGGACATCCGAGTTAAAAGTTATGTCCATTTT
>NW_021144193.1:0-20556 GCF_004193775.1 Glycine soja
CACTAAGCAATCACTACGCATGGCTCCAAATTCTAAGATGGAGGACGCATGAACGAAAACACAATTTATGGGGCTCCGAAAAAAGGTTGAGAATGGAGAATTGCACTAACTAATCACTACGCATGGCTCCAAATTCGAGGGTGGAGGACGCATGGACGAAAACGCAATTCATGGAGCTCCGAAAAAAGGTTGAGAATGGAGAATTGCACTAAGCAATCACAACGCATGGCTCCAAACTCGAAGGTGGAGGACGCATGAATGAAAACGCAATTCATGGGGCTCCGAAAAAACGTTGAGAATGGAGAATTGCACTAAGCAATCACTACGCATGGCTACAAACTCGAAGGTGGAGGACGCACGAACAAAAACGGGATTCATGGGGCTCCGAAAAGATTGAGAATGGAGAATTGCACTAAGCAATCACTACGCATGGCTCCAAATTCTAAGATGGTGGACGCATGAACGAAAACGCAATTCATGGGGCTCCGAAAAAAGGTTGACAATGGAGAATTGCACTAACTAATCACTACGCATGGCTCCAAACGCGAAGCTGGAGGACGCATGAACGAAAACGCAATTCATGGGGCTCCGAAAAAAGGTTGAGAATGGAGAATTGCACTAAGCAATCACTACGCATGGCTCCAAACTCGAGGGTGGAGGATACATGAACGAAAATGCAATTCATGGGGTTCCGTAAAAGGGTTGAGAATGGAGAATTGCACTAAGCAATCACTACGCATGGCTCCAAACTCGTGGGTGGAGGACGCATGAACGAAAACGCAATTCATGGGGCTCCGAAAAGATTTAGAATGGAGAATTGCACTAAGCAATCACTATGCATGGCTCCAAACTCGAGGGTGGAGGACACATGAACGAAAACGCAATTCATGGGTCTCCGAAAAGATTGAGAATGGAGAATTGCACTAAGCAATCACTACGCATGGCTCCAAACTCGAAGGTGGAGGACGCATGAACGAAAACGCAATTTATGGGGCTCCGAATAATGGTTGAGAATGGAGAATTGCACTAAGCAATCACTACGCATGGCTCCAAACTCGAAGGTGGAGGACACATGAACGAAAACGCAATTCATGGAGCTCCGAAAAAAGGTTGAGAATGGAGAATTTCACTAAGCAATCACTACGCATGGCTCCAAACTCGTGGTTGGAGGACGCATGAACAAAAACGCAATTCATGGGCTCCAAAAACGGGTTGAGAATGGAGAATTGCACTAAGCAATCACTACGCATGGCTCCAAACTCGTGGTTGGAGGACGCATGAACGAAAACGCAATTCATGGGGCTCCGAAAAAGGGTTGATAATGGAGAATTGCACTAAGCAACCACTACGCATGGCTCCAAACTCGAAGGTGGAGGACGCATGAACTAAAACGCAATTCATGGGGTTCCGAAAAAAGGTTGAGAATGGAGAATTGCACTAAGAAATCACTACGCATGGCTCCAAACTCGAGGGTGGAGGACACATGAACGAAAATGCAATTCATGGGGCTCCGAAAAAGGGTTTAGAATGGAGAATTGAACCAAGCAATCACTACGCATGGCTCCAAACTCGAAGGTGGAGGACGCATGAACTAAAATGCAATTCATGGGGCTCCAAAAAAAGGTTGAGAACGGAGAATTGCACTAAGCAATCACTACGCATGGCTGCAAACTCGAAGGTGGAGGACGCACGAACGAAAACGGGATTCATGGGGCTCCGAAAAGATTGAGAATGGAGAATTGCACTAAGCAATCACTACGCATGGCTCCAAATTCTAAGATGGTGGACGCATGAACGAAAACGCAATTCATGGGGCTCCGAAAAAAGGTTGACAATGGAGAATTGCACTAACTAATCACTACGCATGGCTCCAAACGCGAAGGTGGAGGACGCATGAACGAAAACGCAATTTATGGGGCTCCGAATAACGGTTGAGAATGGAGAATTGCACTAAGCAATCACTACGCATGGCTCCAAACTCGTGGTTGGAGGACGCATGAACAAAAACGCAATTCATGGGCTCCAAAAACGGGTTGAGAATGGAGAATTGCACTAAGCAATCACTACGCATGGCTCCAAACTCGTGGTTGGAGGACGCATGAACGAAAACGCAATTCATGGGGCTCCAAAAAAGGGTTGATAATGGAGAATTGCACTAAGCAATCACTACGCATGGCTCCAAATTCTAAGATGGAGGACGCATGAACGAAAACGCAATTTATGGGGCTCCGAAAAAAGGTTGAGAATGGAGAATTGCACTAACTAATCACTACGCATGGCTCCAAAATCGAGGGTGGAGGACACATGAACGAAAACGCAATTCATGGAGCTCCGAAAAAAGGTTGAGAATGGAGAATTTCACTAAGCAATCACTACGCATGGCTCCAAACTCGTGGTTGGAGGACGCATGAACAAAAACGCAATTCATGGGCTCCAAAAACGGGTTGAGAATGGAGAATTGCACTAAGCAATCACTACGCATGGCTCCAAACTCGTGGTTGGAGGACGCATGAACGAAAACGCAATTCATGGGGCTCCGAAAAAGGGTTGATAATGGAGAA
This sequence comes from Glycine soja, assembly GCF_004193775.1. Taxonomy (NCBI): domain Eukaryota; kingdom Viridiplantae; phylum Streptophyta; class Magnoliopsida; order Fabales; family Fabaceae; genus Glycine; species Glycine soja. Next base: position 2,562 of record NW_021144193.1, read on the forward strand.
TTGCACTAAGCAACCACTACGCATGGCTCCAAACTCGAAGGTGGAGGACGCATGAACTAAAACGCAATTCATGGGGCTCCGAAAAAAGGTTGAGAATGGAGAATTGCACTAAGAAATCACTACGCATGGCTCCAAAATCGAGGGTGGAGGACACATGAACAAAAATGCAATTCATGGGGCTCCGAAAAAGGGTTGAGAATGGAGAATTGCACCAAGCAATCACTACGCATGGCTCCAAACTCGAAGGTGGAGGACGCATGAACTAAAACGCAATTCATGGGGCTCCGAAAAAAGGTTGAGAATGGAGAATTGCACTAAGAAATAACTACGCATGGCTCCAAACTCGAGGGTGGAGGACACATGAACGAAAACGCAATTCATGGGGCTCCGAAAAAGGGTTGAGAATGGAGAATTGCACCAAGCAATCACTACGCATGGCTCCAAACTCGAAGGTGGAGGACGCATGAACGAAAACGCAATTCATGGGGCTCCGAATAAAGGTTGAGAATGGAGAATTGCACTAAGCAATCACTACGCATGGCTCCAAACCCGAGGGTGGAGGACACATGAACGAAAATGCTATTCATGGGGCTCCGAAAAAAGGTTGAGAATGGAGAATTGCACTAAGCAATCACTACGCATGGCTCCAAACTCTAGGGTGGAGGACACATGAACGAAAACGCAATTCATGGGGCTCCGAAAAAGATTGAGAATGGAGAATTGCACTAAGCAATCACTACGCATGGCTCCAAATTCTAAGATGGAGGACGCATGAACGAAAACGCAATTTATGGGGCTCCGAAAAAAGGTTGAGAATGGAGAATTGCACTAACTAATCACTACGCATGGCTCCAAACTCGAGGGTGGAGGACACATGAACGAAAATGCAATTCATGGGGCTCCGAAAAAGGGTTGAGAATGGAGAATTGCACCAAGCAATCACTACGCATGGCTCCAAACTCGAAGGTGGAGGACGCATGAACGAAAACGCAATTCATGGGGCTCCGAAAAAGATTGAGAGTGGAGAATTGCACTAAGCAATCACTACGCATGGCTCCAAACACGAAGGTGGAGGACACATGAACGAAAACACAATTCATGGGGCTCCGAAAAATGGTTGAGAATGGAGAATTCCACTAAGCAATCACTACGCATGGCTCCAAATTCTTAGATGGTGGACGCATGAACGAAAACGCAATTCATGGGGCTCCGAAAAAAGGTTGACAATGGAGAATTGCACTAACTAATCACTACGCATGGCTCCAAACGCGAAGGTGGAGGACGCATGAACGAAAACGCAATTTATGGGGCTCCGAATAACGGTTGAGAATGGAGAATTGCACTAAGCAATCACTACGCATGGCTCCAAACTCGTGGTTGGAGGACGCATGAACAAAAACGCAATTCATGGGCTCCAAAAACGGGTTGAGAATGGAGAATTGCACTAAGCAATCACTACGCATGGCTCCAAACTCGTGGTTGGAGGACGCATGAACGAAAACGCAATTCATGGGGCTCCGAAAAAGGGTTGATAATGGAGAATTGCACTAAGCAATCACTACGCATGGCTCCAAATTCTAAGATGGAGGACGCATGAACGAAAACGCAATTTATGGGGCTCCGAAAAAAGGTTGAGAATGGAGAATTGCACTAACTAATCACTACGCATGGCTCCAAAATCGAGGGTGGAGGACACATGAACGAAAACGCAATTCATGGAGCTCCGAAAAAAGGTTGAGAATGGAGAATTTCACTAAGCAATCACTACGCATGGCTCCAAACTCGTGGTTGGAGGACGCATGAACAAAAACGCAATTCATGGGCTCCAAAAACGGGTTGAGAATGGAGAATTGCACTAAGCAATCACTACGCATGGCTCCAAACTCGTGGTTGGAGGACGCATGAACGAAAACGCAATTCATGGGGCTCCGAAAAAGGGTTGATAATGGAGAATTGCACTAAGCAACCACTACGCATGGCTCCAAACTCGAAGGTGGAGGACGCATGAACTAAAACGCAATTCATGGGGCTCCGAAAAAAGGTTGAGAATGGAGAATTGCACTAAGAAATCACTACGCATGGCTCCAAAATCGAGGGTGGAGGACACATGAACAAAAATGCAATTCATGGGGCTCCGAAAAAGGGTTGAGAATGGAGAATTGCACCAAGCAATCACTACGCATGGCTCCAAACTCGAAGGTGGAGGACGCATGAACTAAAACGCAATTCATGGGGCTCCGAAAAAAGGTTGAGAATGGAGAATTGCACTAAGAAATAACTACGCATGGCTCCAAACTCGAGGGTGGAGGACACATGAACGAAAACGCAATTCATGGGGCTCCGAAAAAGGGTTGAGAATGGAGAATTGCACCAAGCAATCACTACGCATGGCTCCAAACTCGAAGGTGGAGGACGCATGAACGAAAACGCAATTCATGGGGCTCCGAATAAAGGTTGAGAATGGAGAATTGCACTAAGCAATCACTACGCATGGCTCCAAACCCGAGGGTGGAGGACACATGAACGAAAATGCTATTCATGGGGCTCCGAAAAAAGGTTGAGAATGGAGAATTGCACTAAGCAATCACTACGCATGGCTCCAAACTCTAGGGTGGAGGACACATGAACGAAAACGCAATTCATGGGGCTCCGAAAAAGATTGAGAATGGAGAATTGCACTAAGCAATCACTACGCATGGCTCCAAACTCGAAGGTGGAGGACACATGAACGAAAACGCAATTCATGGGGCTCCGAAAAAGATTGAGAATGGAGAATTGCACTAAGCAATCACTACGCATGGCTCCAAACTCGAAGGTGGAGGACACATGAACGAAAACGCAATTCATTGGGCTCCGAAAAATGGTTGAGAATGGAGAATTGCACTAAGCAATCACTACGCATGGCTCCAAATTCTAAGATGGAGAACGCATGAACGAAAACGCAATTTATGGGGCTCCGAAAAAAGGTTGAGAATGGAGAATTGCACTAACTAATCACTACGCATGGCTCCAAACTCGAGGGTGGAGGACACATGAACGAAAATGCAATTCATGGGGCTCCGAAAAAGGGTTGAGAATGGAGAATTGCACCAAGCAATCACTACGCATGGCTCCAAACTCGAAGGTGGAGGACGCATGAACGAAAACGCAATTCATGGGGCTCCGAAAAAGATTGAGAGTGGAGAATTGCACTAAGCAATCACTACGCATGGCTCCAAACACGAAGGTGGAGGACACATGAACGAAAACACAATTCATGGGGCTCCGAAAAATGGTTGAGAATGGAGAATTCCACTAAGCAATCACTACGCATGGCTCCAAATTTTAAGATGGAGGACGCATGAACGAAAACGCAATTTATGGGGCTCCGAAAAAAGGTTGAGAATGGAGAATTGCACTAACTAATCACTACGCATGGCTCTTAACTCGAAGGTGGAGGACGCATGGACGAAAACGCAATTCATGGAGCTCCGAAAAAAGGTTGAGAATGGAGAATTGCACTAAGCAATCACTACGCATAGCTCCAAACTCGAGGGTGGAGGACACATGAACGAAAATGCAATTCATGGGGCTCCGAAAAAGATTGAGAATGGAGAATTGCACTAAGCAATCACTACGCATGGCTCCAAACTCGAGGGTGGAGGACACATGAACGAAGGTGGGGGACACATGAACGAAAACGCTATTCATGGGGCTCCGAAAAAGGGTTGAGAATGGAGAATTGCACTAAGCAATCACTACGCATGGCTCCAAACTCGAAGGTGGAGGACGCATGAACGAAAACGCAATTCATGGGGCTCCGAAAAAGATTGAGAATCGAGAATTGCACTAAGCAATCACTACGCATGGCTCCAAACTCGAAGGTGGAGTACACATGAACGAAAACGCAATTCATGGGGCTACGAAAAAAGATTGAGAATGGAGAATTGCACTAAGCAATCACTACGCATGGCTCCAAACTCGAAGGTGGAGGACACATGAACGAAAACGCAATTCATCGGGCTCCGAAAAATGGTTGAGAATGGAGAATTGCACTAAGCAATCACTACGCATGAACGAAAACGCAATTCATGGGGCTCCGAAAAGATTGAGAATGGAGAATTGCACAAAGCAATCACTACGCATGGCTCCAAACTCATGGTTGGAGGACGCATGAACGAAAACGCAATTCATGGGGCTCCGAAAAATGGTTGAGAATGGAGAATTCCACTAAGCAATCACTACGCATGGCTCCAAATTCTAAGATGGAGGACGCATGAACGAAAACGCAATTTATGGGGCTCCGAAAAAAGGTTGAGAATGGAGAATTGCACTAACTAATCACTACGCATGGCTCTTAACTCGAAGGTGGAGGACGAATGGACGAAAACGCAATTCATGGAGCTCCGAAAAAAGGTTGAGAATGGAGAATTGCACTAAGCAATCACTACGCATAGCTCCAAACTCGAGGGTGGAGGACACATGAACGAAAATACAATTCATGGGGCTCCGAAAAAGTGTTGAGAATGGAGAATTTCACTAAGCAATCACTACGCATGGCTCCAATCTCGAGGGTGGAGGACACATGAACGATGGTGGAGGACACATGAACGAAAACGCTATTCATGGGGCTCCGAAAAAGGGTTGAGAATGGAGAATTGCACTAAGCAATCACTACGCATGGCTCCAAACTCGAAGGTGGAGGGCGCATGAACGAAAACGCAATTCATGGGGCTCCGAAAATATTGAGAATGGAGAATTGCACTAAGCAATCACTACACATGGCTCCAAATTCTAAGATGGTGGACGCATGAACGAAAACGCAATTCATGGGGCTCCGAAAATATTGAGAATGGAGAATTGCACTAAGCAATCACTACACATGGCTCCAAATTCTAAGATGGTGGACGCATGAACGAAAACGCAATTCATGGGGCTCCGAAAAAAGGTTGACAATGGAGAATTGCACTAACTAATCACTACGCATGGCTCTTAACTCGAAGGTGGAGGACGCATGAACGAAAACGCAATTCATGGGGCTCCGAAAAATGGTTGAGAATGGAGAATTTCACTAAGCAATCACTACGCATGGCTCCAAACTCGAGGGTGGAGGACACATGAACGAAAACGCAATTCATGGGGCTCCGAAAAGATTGAGAATGGAGAATTGCACCAAGCAATCACTACGCAAGGCTACAAACTCGAAGGTGGAGGACGCATGAACGAAAACGCAATTCATGGGGCTCCGAAAAAAGGTTGAGAATGGAGAATTGCACTAAGCAATCACTACGCATGGCTCCAAACCCGAGGGTTGAGGACGCATGAACGAAAATGCAATTCATGGGGCTCCGAAAAAAGGTTGAGAATGGAGAATTGCACTAAGCAATCACTACGCATGGCTCCAAACTCTAGGGTGGAGGACACATGAACGAAAACACAATTCATAGGTTCCGAAAAGATTGAGAATGGAGAATTGCACTAAGCAATCACTATGCATGGCTCCAAACTCGAAGGTGGAGGACACATGAACGAAAACGCAATTCATGGGGCTCCGAACAAGATTGAGAATGGAGAATTGCACTAAGCAATCACTACGCATGGCTCCAAACACGAAGGTGGAGGACACATGAACGAAAACAGAATTCATGGGGCTCCGAAAAATGGTTGAGAATGGAGAATTCCACTAACTAATCACTACGCATGGCTCGAAACGCGAGGGTGGAGGAAACATGAACGAAAACGCAATTCATGGGGCTCCGAAAAATTGTTGAGAATGGAGAATTGCACCAAGCAATCACTACGCATGGCTCCAAACACGAAGGTGGAGGACGCATTAACGAAAATGCAATTCATGGGGCTCCGAAAAAAGGTTGAGAATGGAGAATTGCACTAAGCAATCACTACGCATGGCTCCAAACTCGAAGGTGGAGGACGCATGAACGAAAACGCAATTCATGGGGCTCCGAAAAAGATTGAGAATCGAGAATTGCACTAAGCAATCACTACGCATGGCTCCAAACTCGAAGGTGGAGGACACATGAACGAAAACGCTATTCATGGGGCTCCGAAAAAGATTGAGAATGGAGAATTGCACTAAGCAATCACTACGCATGGCTCCAAACTCGAAGGTGGAGGACACATGAACGAAAACGCAATTCATCGGGCTCCGAAAAATGGTTGAGAATGGAGAATTGCACGAAGCAATCACTACGCATGGCTCCAAATTCAAAGATGGAGGACGCATGAACGAAAACGCAATTCATGGGGCTCCGAAAAAAGGTTGAGAATGGAGAATTGCACTAACTAATCACTACGCATGGCTCCAAACTCGAAGGTGGAGGACGCATGAACGAAAACGCAATTTATGGGGCTCCGAAAAAAGGTGTAGAATGGAGAATTGCACTAACTAATCACTACGCATGGCTCCAAACTCGAAGGTGGAGGACGCATGGACGAAAACGCAATTCATGGAGCTCCGAAAAAAGGTTGAGAATGAAGAATTGCACTAAGCACTCACTACGCATGGCTGCAAACTCGAAGGTGGAGGACGCATGAATGAAAACGCAATTCATGGGGCTCCGAAAAAAGGTTGAGAATGGAGAATTGCACTAAGCAATCACTACGCATAGCTCCAAACTCGAGGGTGGAGGACACATGAATGAAAATGCAATTCATGGGGCTCCGAAAAAGGGTTGAGAATGGAGAATTGCACTAAGCAATCACTACGCATGGCTCCAAACTCGAAGGTAGAGGACACATGAACGAAAAAGCAATTCATCGGGCTCCGAAAAATGGTTGAGAATGGAGAATTGCACTAAGCAATCACTACGCATGAACGAAAACCCAATTCATGGGGCTCCGAAAAGATTGAGAATGGAGAATTGCACAAAGCAATCACTACGCATGGCTCCAAATTCTAAGATGGTGGACGCATGAACGAAAACGCAATTCATGGGGCTACTAAAAAAGATTGACAATGGAGAATTGCACTAACTAATCACTACGCATGGCTCGAAACGCGAGGGTGGAGGAAACATGAACGAAAACGCAATTCATGGGGCTCCGAAAAATTGTTGAGAATGGAGAATTGCACCAAGCAATCACTACGCATGGCTCCAAACACGAAGGTGGAGGACGCATTAACGAAAATGCAATTCATGGGGCTCCGAAAAAAGGTTGAGAATGGAGAATTGCACTAAGCAATCACTACGCATGGCTCCAAACTCGAAGGTGGAGGACGCATGAACGAAAACGCAATTCATGGGGCTCCGAAAAAGATTGAGGATCGAGAATTGCACTAAGCAATCACTACGCATGGCTCCAAACTCGAAGGTGGAGGACACATGAACGAAAACGCTATTCATGGGGCTCCGAAAAAGATTGAGAATGGAGAATTGCACTAAGCAATCACTACGCATGGCTCCAAACTCGAAGGTGGAGGACACATGAACGAAAACGCAATTCATCGGGCTCCGAAAAATGGTTGAGAATGGAGAATTGCACTAAGCAATCACTACGCATGGCTCCAAATTCAAAGATGGAGGACGCATGAACGAAAACGCAATTCATGGGGCTCCGAAAAAAGGTTGAGAATGGAGAATTGCACTAACTAATCACTACGCATGGCTCCAAACTCGAAGGTGGAGGACGCATGAACGAAAATGCAATTTATGGGGCTCCGAAAAAAGGTGTAGAATGGAGAATTGCACTAACTAATCACTACGCATGGCTCCAAACTCGAAGGTTGAGGACGCATGGACGAAAACGCAATTCATGGAGCTCCGAAAAAAGGTTGAGAATGAAGAATTGCACTAAGCACCTACTACGCATGGCTGCAAACTCGAAGGTGGAGGACGCATGAATGAAAACGCAATTCATGGGGCTCCGAAAAAACGTTGAGAATGGAGAATTGCACTAAGCAATCACTACGCATAGCTCCAAACTCGAGGGTGGAGGACACATGAACGAAAATGCAATTCATGGGGCTCCGAAAAAGGGTTGAGAATGGAGAATTGCACTAAGCAATCACTACGCATGGCTCCAAACTCGAAGGTAGAGGACACATGAACGAAAACGCAATTCATCGGGCTCCGAAAAATGGTTGAGAATGGAGAATTGCACTAAGCAATCACTACGCATGAACGAAAACGCAATTCATGGGGCTCCGAAAAGATTGAGAATGGAGAATTGCACAAAGCAATCACTACGCATGGCTCCAAATTCTAAGATGGTGGACGCATGAACGAAAACGCAATTCATGGGGCTACTAAAAAAGATTGACAATGGAGAATTGCACTAACTAATCACTACGCATGGCTCGAAACGCGAGGGTGGAGGAAACATGAACGAAAACGCAATTCATGGGGCTCCGAAAAATTGTTGAGAATGGAGAATTGCACCAAGCAATCACTACGCATGGCTCCAAACACGAAGGTGGAGGACGCATTAACGAAAATGCAATTCATGGGGCTCCGAAAAAAGGTTGAGAATGGAGAATTGCACTAAGCAATCACTACGCATGGCTCCAAACTCGAAGGTGGAGGACGCATGAACGAAAACGCAATTCATGGGGCTCCGAAAAAGATTGAGGATCGAGAATTGCACTAAGCAATCACTACGCATGGCTCCAAACTCGAAGGTGGAGGACACATGAACGAAAACGCTATTCATGGGGCTCCGAAAAAGATTGAGAATGGAGAATTGCACTAAGCAATCACTACGCATGGCTCCAAACTCGAAGGTGGAGGACACATGAACGAAAACGCAATTCATCGGGCTCCGAAAAATGGTTGAGAATGGAGAATTGCACTAAGCAATCACTACGCATGGCTCCAAATTCAAAGATGGAGGACGCATGAACGAAAACGCAATTCATGGGGCTCCGAAAAAAGGTTGAGAATGGAGAATTGCACTAACTAATCACTACGCATGGCTCCAAACTCGAAGGTGGAGGACGCATGAACGAAAATGCAATTTATGGGGCTCCGAAAAAAGGTGTAGAATGGAGAATTGCACTAACTAATCACTACGCATGGCTCCAAACTCGAAGGTTGAGGACGCATGGACGAAAACGCAATTCATGGAGCTCCGAAAAAAGGTTGAGAATGAAGAATTGCACTAAGCACCTACTACGCATGGCTGCAAACTCGAAGGTGGAGGACGCATGAATGAAAACGCAATTCATGGGGCTCCGAAAAAAGGTTGAGAATGGAGAATTGCACTAAGCAATCACTACGCATAGCTCCAAACTCGAGGGTGGAGGACACATGAACGAAAATGCAATTCATGGGGCTCCGAAAAAGGGTTGAGAATGGAGAATTGCACTAAGCAATCACTACGCATGGCTCCAAACTCGAAGGTAGAGGACACATGAACGAAAACGCAATTCATCGGGCTCCGAAAAATGGTTGAGAATGGAGAATTGCACTAAGCAATCACTACGCATGAACGAAAACGCAATTCATGGGGCTCCGAAAAGATTGAGAATGGAGAATTGCACAAAGCAATCACTACGCATGGCTCCAAATTCTAAGATGGTGGACGCATGAACGAAAACGCAATTCATGGGGCAACTAAAAAAGATTGACAATGGAGAATTGCACTAACTAATCACTACGCATGGCTCGAAACGCGAGGGTGGAGGAAACATGAACGAAAACGCAATTCATGGGGCTCCGAAAAATTGTTGAGAATGGAGAATTGCACCAAGCAATCACTACGCATGGCTCCAAACACGAAGGTGGAGGACGCATTAACGAAAATGCAATTCATGGGGCTCCGAAAAAAGGTTGAGAATGGAGAATTGCACTAAGCAATCACTACGCATGGCTCCAAACTCGAAGGTGGAGGACGCATGAACGAAAACGCAATTCATGGGGCTCCGAAAAAGATTGAGAATCGAGAATTGCACTAAGCAATCACTACGCATGGCTCCAAACTCGAAGGTGGAGGACACATGAACGAAAACGCTATTCATGGGGCTCCGAAAAAGATTGAGAATGGAGAATTGCACTAAGCAATCACTACGCATGGCTCCAAACTCGAAGGTGGAGGACACATGAACGAAAACGCAATTCATCGGGCTCCGAAAAATGGTTGAGAATGGAGAATTGCACTAAGCAATCACTATGCATGGCTCCAAATTCAAAGATGGAGGACGCATGAACGAAAACGCAATTCATGGGGCTCCGAAAAAAGGTTGAGAATGGAGAATTGCACTAACTAATCACTACGCATGGCTCCAAACTCGAAGGTGGAGGACGCATGAACGAAAACGCAATTTATGGGGCTCCGAAAAAAGGTGTAGAATGGAGAATTGCACTAACTAATCACTACGCATGGCTCCAAACTCGAAGGTGGAGGACGCATGGACGAAAACGCAATTCATGGAGCTCCGAAAAAAGGTTGAGAATGAAGAATTGCACTAAGCACTCACTACGCATGGCTGCAAACTCGAAGGTGGAGGATGCATGAATGAAAACGCAATTCATGGGGCTCCGAAAAAAGGTTGAGAATGGAGAATTGCACTAAGCAATCACTACGCATAGCTCCAAACTCGAGGCTGGAGGACACATGAACGAAAATGCAATTCATGGGGCTCCGAAAAAGGGTTGAGAATGGAGAATTTCACTAAGCAATCACTACGCATGGCTCCAAACTCGAGGGTGGAGGACACATGAACGAAGGTGGAGGACACATGAACGAAAACGCTATTCATGGGGCTCTGAAAAAGGGTTGAGAATGGAGAATTGCACTAAGCAATCACTACGCATGGCTCCAAACTCGAAGGTGGAGGACGCATGAACGAAATCGCAATTCATGGGGCTCCGAAAAGATTGAGAATGGAGAATTGCACTAAGCAAACACTACGCATGGCTCCAAATTCTAAGATGGTGGACGCATGAACGAAAACGCAATTCATGGGGCTCCGAAAAAAGGTTGACAATGGAGAATTGCACTAACTAATCACTACGCATGGCTCCAAACGCGAAGGTGGAGGACGCATGAACGAAACGCAATTCATGGGGCTCCGAAAAAAGGTTGAGAATGGAGAATTGCACTATGCAATCACTACGCATGGCTCCAAACTCGAGGGTGGAGGACACATGAACGAAAATGCAATTCATGGGGCTCCGAAAAAGGGTTGAGAATGGAGAATTTCACTAAGCAATCACTACGCATGGCTACAAACTCGAAGGAGGAGGACACATGAACGAAAACGCTATTCATGGGGCTCTGCAAAAGGGTTGAGAATGGAGAATTGCACTAAGCAATCACTACGCATGGCTCCAAACACAAAGGTGGAGGACGCATGAACGAAGATGCAATTCACGGGGCTCTGAAAAGAATGAGAATGGAGAATTGCACTAAGCAATCACTACGCATGGCTCCAAACTCGAAGGTGGAGGACACATGAACGAAAACGCAATTCATGGGGATCCGAAAAAGATTGATAATGGAGAATTGCACTAAGCAATCACTACGCATGGCTCCAAACTCGAAGGTAGAGGACACATGAACGAAAATGCAATTCATCGGGCTCCGAAAAATGGTTGAGAATGGAGAATTGCACTAAGCAATCACTACGCATGAACGAAAACGCAATTCATGGGGCTCCGAAAAGATTGAGAATGGAGAATTGCACAAAGCAATCACTACGCATGGCTCCAAACACGAAGGTGGAGGACGCATTAACGAAAATGCAATTCATGGGGCTCCGAAAAAAGGTTGAGAATGGAGAATTGCACTAAGCAATCACTACGCATGGCTCCAAACTCAAAGGTGGAGGACGCATGAACGAAAACGCAATTCATGGGGCTCCGAAAAAGATTGAGAATCGAGAATTGCACTAAGCAATCACTACGCATGGCTCCAAACTCGAAGGTGGAGGACACATGAACGAAAACGCTATTCATGGGGCTCCGAAAAAGATTGAGAATGGAGAATTGCACTAAGCAATCACTACGCATGGCTCCAAACTCGAAGGTGGAGGACACATGAACGAAAACGCAATTCATCGGGCTCCGAAAAATGGTTGAGAATGGAGAATTGCACTAAGCAATCACTACGCATGGCTCCAAATTCAAAGATGGAGGACGCATGAACGAAAACGCAATTTATGGGGCTCCGAAAAAAGGTGTTGAATGGAGAATTGCACTAACTAATCACTACGCATGGCTCCAAACTCGAAGGTGGAGGACGCATGGACGAAAACGCAATTCATGGAGCTCCGAAAAAAGGTTGAGAATGAAGAATTGCACTAAGCACTCACTACGCATGGCTGCAAACTCGAAGGTGGAGGACGCATGAATGAAAACGCAATTCATGGGGCTCCGAAAAAAGGTTGAGAATGGAGAATTGCACTAAGCAATCACTACGCATGGCTCCAAACTCAAAGGTGGAGGACGCATGAACGAAAACGCAATTCATGGGGCTCCGAAAAAGATTGAGAATCGAGAATTGCACTAAGCAATCACTACGCATGGCTCCAAACTCGAAGGTGGAGGACACATGAACGAAAACGCAATTCATCGGGCTCCGAAAAATGGTTGAGAATGGAGAATTGCACTAAGCAATCACTACGCATGGCTCCAAATTCAAAGATGGAGGACGCATGAACGAAAACGCAATTCATGGGGCTCCGAAAAAAGGTTGAGAATGGAGAATTGCACTAACTAATCACTACGCATGGCTCCAAACTCGAAGGTGGAGGACGCATGAACGAAAACGCAATTTATGGGGCTCCGAAAAAAGGTGTTGAATGGAGAATTGCACTAACTAATCACTACGCATGGCTCCAAACTCGAAGGTGGAGGACGCATGGACGAAAACGCAATTCATGGAGCTCCGAAAAAAGGTTGAGAATGAAGAATTGCACTAAGCACTCACTACGCATGGCTGCAAACTCGAAGGTGGAGGACGCATGAATGAAAACGCAATTCATGGGGCTCCGAAAAAAGGTTGAGAATGGAGAATTGCACAAAGCAATCACTACGCATAGCTCCAAACTCGAGGGTGGAGGACACATGAACGAAAATGCAATTCATGGGGCTCCGAAAAAGGGTTGAGAATGGAGAATTTCACTAAGCAATCACTACGCATGGCTCCAAACTCGAGGGTGGAGGACACAAGAACGAAGGTGGAGGACACATGAACGAAAACGCTATTCATGGGGCTCCGAAAAAGGGTTGAGAATGGAGAATTGCACTAAGCAATCACTACGCATGGCTCCAAACTCGAAGGTGGAGGACGCATGAACGAAATCGCAATTCATGGGTCTCCGAAAAGATTGAGAATGGAGAATTGCACTAAGCAAACACTACGCATGGCTCCAAATTCTAAGATGGTGGATGCATGAACGAAAAAGCAATTCATGGGGCTCCGAAAAAAGGTTGACAATGGAGAATTGCACTATCTAATCACTACGCATGGCTCCAAACGCGAAGGTGGAGGACGCATGAACGAAACGCAATTCATGGGGCTCCGAAAAAAGGTTGAGAATGGAGAATTGCACTATGCAATCACTACGCATGGCTCCAAACTCGAGGGTGGAGGACACATGAACGAAAATGCAATTCATGGGGCTCCGAAAAAGGGTTGAGAATGGAGAATTTCACTAAGCAATCACTACGCATGGCTCCAAACACAAAGGTGGAGGACGCATGAACGAAGATGCAATTCACGGGGCTCCGAAAAGAATGAGAATGGAGAATTGCACTAAGCAATCAGTACGCATGGCTCCAAACTCGAAGGTGGAGGAAACATGAACGAAAACGCAATTCATGGGGCTCCGAAAAATTGTTGAGAATGGAGAATTGCACCAAGCAATCACTACGCATGGCTCCAAACTCGAAGGTGGAGGACGCATGAACGAAAACGCAATTCATGGGGCTCCGAAAAAAGGTTGAGAATGGAGAATTGCACTAAGCAATCACTACGCATGGCTCCAAACTTGAGGGTGGAGGACACATGAACGAAAATGCAATTCATGGGGCTCCGAAAAAAGGTTGAGAATGGAGAATTGCACTAAACAATCACTACGCATGGCTCCAAACTCTAGGGTGGAGTACACATGAACGAAAACACAATTCATGGGGCTCCGAAAAGATAGAGAATGGAGAATTGCACTAAGCAATCACTATGCATGGCTCCAAACTCGAAGGTGGAGGACGCATGAACGAAAACGCAATTCATGGGGCTCCGAAAAAGATTGAGAATGGAGAATTGCACTAAGCAATCACTACGCATGGCTCCAAACTCGAAGGTGGAGGACACATGAACGAAAACGCTATTCATGGGGCTCCGAAAAAGGGTTGAGAATGGAGAATTGCACTAAGCAATCACCACGCTTGGCTTCAAACTCGTGGGTGGAGGACGCATGAACGAAAACACAATTCATGGGCTCCAAAAAAGGGTTGAGAATGGAGAATTGCACTAAGCAATCACTACACATGGCTCCAAACTTGAGGGTGGAGGACACATGAACGAAAACGCAATTCATGGGGCTCCGAAAAAGATTGAGAATCGAGAATTGCACTAAGCAATCACTACACATGGCTCCAAACACGAAGGTGGAGGACACATGAACGAAAACGCTATTCATGGGGCTCCGAAAAAGATTGAGAATGGAGAATTGCACTAAGCAATCACTACGCATGGCTCCAAACTCGAAGGTGGAGGACACATGAACGAAAACGCAATTCATCGGGCTCCGAAAAATTGTTGAGAATGGAGAATTGCACTAAGCAATCACTACGCATGGCTCCAAACTCTAGGGTGGAGGACACATGAACGAAAACACAATTCATGGGGCTCCGAAAAGATAGAGAATGGAGAATTGCACTAAGCAATCACTACGCATGGCTCCAAACTCTAGGGTGGAGGACGCATGAACGAAAACGCAATTCATGGGGCTCCGAAAAAAGGTTGAGAATGGAGAATTGCACTAAGCAATCACTACGCATGGCTCCAAACTTGAGGGTGGAGGACACATGAACGAAAATGCAATTCATGGGGCTCCGAAAAAAGGTTGAGAATGGAGAATTGCACTCAACAATCACTACGCATGGCTCCAAACTCTAGGGTGGAGGACACATGAACGAAAACACAATTCATGGGGCTCCGAAAAGATAGAGAATGGAGAATTGCACTAAGCAATCACTATGCATGGCTCCAAACTCGAAGGTGGAGGACGCATGAACGAAAACGCAATTCATGGGGCTCCGAAAAAGATTGAGAATGGAGAATTGCACTAAGCAATCACTACGCATGGCTCCAAACTCGAAGGTGGAGGACACATGAACGAAAACGCTATTCATGGGGCTCCGAAAAAGGGTTGAGAATGGAGAATTGCACTAAGCAATCACCACGCATGGCTTCAAACTCGTGGGTGGAGGACGCATGAACGAAAACACAATTCATGGGCTCCAAAAAAGGGTTGAGAATGGAGAATTGCACCAAGCAATCACTACGCATGGCTCCAAACTCGAAGGTGGAGGACGCATGAACGAAAACGCAATTCATGGGGCTCCGAAAAAAGGTTGAGAATGGAGAATTGCACTAAGCAATCACTACGCATGGCTCCAAACTTGAGGGTGGAGGACACATGAACGAAAATGCAATTCATGGGGCTCCGAAAAAAGGTTGAGAATGGAGAATTGCACTAAACAATCACTACCCATGGCTCCAAACTCTAGGGTGGAGGACACATGAACGAAAACACAATTCATGGGGCTCCGAAAAGATAGAGAATGGAGAATTGCACTAAGCAATCACTATGCATGGCTCCAAACTCGATGGTGGAGGACGCATGAACGAAAACGCAATTCATGGGGCTCCGAAAAAGATTGAGAATGGAGAATTGCACTAAGCAATCACTACGCATGGCTCCAAACTCGAAGGTGGAGGACGCATGAACGAAAACGCAATTCATGGGGCTCCGAAAAAGATTGAGAATCGAGAATTGCACTAAGCAATCACTACACATGGCTCCAAACACGAAGGTGGAGGACACATGAACGAAAACGCTATTCATGGGGCTCCGAAAAAGATTGAGAATCGAGAATTGCACTAAGCAATCACTACACATGGCTCCAAACACGAAGGTGGAGGACACATGAACGAAAACGCTATTCATGGGGCTCCGAAAAAGATTGAGAATGGAGAATTGCACTAAGCAATCACTACGCATGGCTCCAAACTCGAGGGTGGAGGACACAAGAACGAAGGTGGAGGACACATGAACGAAAACGCTATTCATGGGGCTCCGAAAAAGGGTTGAGAATGGAGAATTGCACTAAGCAATCACTACGCATGGCTCCAAACTCGAAGGTGGAGGACGCATGAACGAAATCGCAATTCATGGGTCTCCGAAAAGATTGAGAATGGAGAATTGCACTAAGCAAACACTACGCATGGCTCCAAATTCTAAGATGGTGGATGCATGAACGAAAAAGCAATTCATGGGGCTCCGAAAAAAGCTTGACAATGGAGAATTGCACTAACTAATCACTACGCATGGCTCCAAACGCGAAGGTGGAGGACACATGAACGAAAACGCAATTCATCGGGCTCCGAAAAATTGTTGAGAATGGAGAATTGCACTAAGCAATCACTACGCATGGCTCCAAATTCTAAGATGGAGGACGCATGAACGAAAACGCAATTCATCGGGCTCCGAAATATGGTTGAGAATGGAGAATTGCACTAAGAAATCACTACGCATGGCTCCAAACTCGAAGGTGGAGGACGCATGAACGAAAACGCAATTCATCGGGCTCCGAAAAAAGGTTGAGAATGGAGAATTGCACTATCTAATCACTACGCATGGCTCCAAACTCGAAGGTGGAGGACGCATGAATGAAAACGCAATTCATGGGGCTCCGAAAAAGGGTTGAGAATGGAGAATTGCACCAAGCAATCACTATGCATGGCTCCAAACTCGAAGGTGGAGGACGCATGAACGAAAACGCAATTCATGGGGCTCCGAAAAAAGGTTGAGAATGGAGAATTGCACTATGCAATCACTACGCATGGCTCCAAACTCGAGGGTGGAGGACACATGAACGAAAACGCAATTCATGGGGCTCCGAAAAAGGGTTGAGAATGGAGAATTTCACTAAGCAGTCACTACGCATGGCTCCAAACTCGAAGGTGGAGGACACATGAACGAAAACGCTATTCATGGGGCTCTGAAAAAGGGTTGAGAACGGAGAATTGCACTAAGCAATCACTACGCATGGCTCCAAACACAAAGGTGGAGGACGCATGAACGAAAACGCAATTCATGGGGCTCCGAAAAAAGGTTGAGAATGGAGAATTTCACTAAGCAATCACTACGCATGGCTCCAAACACAAAGGTGGAGGACGCATGAACGAAGATGCAATTCACGGGGCTCCGAAAAGAATGAGAATGGAGAATTGCACTAAGCAATCAGTACGCATGGCTCCAAATTCTAAGATGGTGGAGGACGCATGAACGAAAACGCAATTCATGGGGCTCCGAAAAAAGGTTGAGAATGGAGACTTGCACTAAGCAATCACTACGCATGGCTCCAAATTCTAAGATGGTGGACGCATGAACGAAAACGCAATTCATGGGGCTCCGAAAAAAGATTGACAGTGGATTATTGCACTAACTAATCACTACGCATGGCTCCAAACGCGATGGTGGAGGAAACATGAACGAAAACGCAATTCATGGGGCTCCGAAAAATTGTTGAGAATGGAGAATTGCACCAAGCAATCACTACGCATGGCTCCAAACTCGAAGGTGGAGGACGCATGAACGAAAACGCAATTCATGGGGCTCCGAAAAAAGGTTGAGAATGGAGAATTGCACTAAGCAATCACTACGCATGGCTCCAAACTTGAGGGTGGAGGACACATGAACGAAAATGCAATTCATGGGGCTCCGAAAAAAGGTTGAGAATGGAGAATTGCACTAAACAATCACTACGCATGGCTCCAAACTCTAGGGTGGAGGACACATGAACGAAAACACAATTCATGGGGCTCC
>NW_021144194.1:0-18578 GCF_004193775.1 Glycine soja
AGTTAAAAGTTATTGCGGTTTTTATTCTCTACGAGCATCCGTTTTCAATTTCGAGCGTCTCGATATATTACGGGACTCAGTCGGACATCCGAGCAAAAATTTATTGTCATTTGAATTTTCTAGGAGTTTCTGTTTTCAATTTCGAGCGTGTCGATATATTATAGGACTCAGTCGGACACTCAAGTTAAAAGTTATTGCTGTATGCATTTGATACGAGCTTCCGTTTTCAAATTCGAGCGTCCCGATATATTACGGGACTCAATCGGACATCCGAATAAAAAGTTATTGTCGTTTGGATTTGCTCATTACTTTGTTTTCAATTTGGAGCGTCTCGATATATTACGGGACTCAATCGGACATCCAAGTTAAAAGTTAATGTCGTTTGAATTTGATAAGAGCTTCCAATTTCAATTTGGAGCGTCTCGATATATTACGGGACTCTATTGGACATCCGAGAAAAAAGTTATTGTCGTTTGAATTTGATACGAGCTTCCCTTTTCAATTTCGAGCGTCTCGATATATTATGGGCTCAATCAGATATCCGAGTTAAAAGTTAATGTCGTCTGAATTTGATACGAGCTTCCATTTTCAATTTGGAGCCTCTCGATATGTTACGGGACTCTATTGGACATCATAGTAAAAAGTTATTGTCGTTTGAATTTGATACAAGCTTCCGTTTTCAATTTGGAGCATCTCGATATATTACGGGACTCAATCAGACATCCGAGTTAAAAGTTATTGCGGTTTGAATTTGCTACGAGCCTCCGTTTTCAATTTCGAGCGTCTCGATATATTATGGGACTCAATCGGACATCCGAGTTAAAAGTTATTGCGGTTTGAATTTGCTACGAGCCTCCGTTTTCAATTTCGAGCGTCTCGATATATTATGGGACTCAATCGGACATCCGAGTTAAAAGTTAATGTCGTCTTAATTTGATACGAGCTTCCATTTTCAATTTGGAGCATCTCGATATATTACGGACCAAATCAGACATCCGAGTTAGAAGTTATTGCGGTTTGAATTTGCTACGAGCATCCGTTTTCAATTTCGAGCGTCTCGATATATTATGGGACTCAATCGGACATCCGAGTTAAAAGTTAATGTCGTCTTAATTTGGTACGAGCTTCCATTTTCAATTTGGAGCCTCTCGATATATTACGGGACTCTATTGGATATCATAGTAAAAAGTTATTGTCGTTTGAATTTGATACAAGCTTCCGTTTTCAATTTGGAGCATCTCGATATATTACGGGACTCAATCAGACATCCGAGTTAAAAGTTATTGCGGTTTGAATTTGCTACGAGCCTCCGTTTTCAATTTCGAGCGTCTCGATATATTATGGGAGTCAATCCGAAATCCGAGTAAAAACTTATTGTGGTTTGCTTTTGGTAGGAGCTTCCGTTTTCAATTTGGAGCGTCTCGATATATTACGGGACTCAGTCGGACATCCGAGCAAAAATTTATTGTCATTTGAATTTTCTAGGAGTTTCTGTTTTCAATTTCGAGCGTGTCGATATATTATAGGACTCAGTCGGACACTCAAGTTAAAAGTTATTGCTGTATGCATTTGATACGAGCTTCCGTTTTCAAATTCGAGCGTCCCGATATATTACGGGACTCAATCGGACATCCGAATAAAAAGTTATTGTCGTTTGGATTTGCTCATTACTTTTGTTTTCAATTTGGAGCGTCTCGATATATTACGGGACTCAATCGGACATCCAAGTTAAAAGTTAATGTCGTTTGAATTTGATACGAGCTTCCAATTTCAATTTGGAGCGTCTCGATATATTACGGGACTCTATTGGACATCCGAGAAAAAAGTTATTGTCGTTTGAATTTGATACGAGCTTCCCTTTTCAATTTCGAGCGTCTCGATATATTATGGGCTCAATCGAATATCCGAGTTAAAAGTTAATGTCGTCTGAATTTGATACGAGCTTCCATTTTCAATTTGGAGCCTCTCGATATGTTACGGGACTCTATTGGACATCATAGTAAAAAGTTATTGTCGTTTGAATTTGATACAAGCTTCCGTTTTCAATTTGGAGCATCTCGATATATTACGGGACTCAATCAGACATCCGAGTTAAAAGTTATTGCGGTTTGAATTTGCTACGAGCCTCCGTTTTCAATTTCGAGCGTCTCGATATATTATGGGACTCAATCGGACATCCGAGTTAAAAGTTATTGCGGTTTGAATTTGCTACGAGCCTCCGTTTTCAATTTCGAGCGTCTCGATATATTATGGGACTCAATCGGACATCCGAGTTAAAAGTTAATGTCGTCTTAATTTGATACGAGCTTCCATTTTCAATTTGGAGCATCTCGATATATTACGGACCAAATCAGACATCCGAGTTAGAAGTTATTGCGGTTTGAATTTGCTACGAGCATCCGTTTTCAATTTCGAGCGTCTCGATATATTATGGGACTCAATCGGACATCCGAGTTAAAAGTTAATGTCGTCTTAATTTGATACGAGCTTCCATTTTCAATTTGGAGCCTCTCGATATATTACGGGACTCTATTGGATATCATAGTAAAAAGTTATTGTCGTTTGAATTTGATACAAGCTTCCGTTTTCAATTTGGAGCATCTCGATATATTACGGGACTCAATCAGACATCCGAGTTAAAAGTTATTGCGGTTTGAATTTGCTACGAGCCTCCGTTTTCAATTTCGAGCGTCTCGATATATTATGGGAGTCAATCCGAAATCCGAGTAAAAACTTATTGTGGTTTGCTTTTGGTAGGAGCTTCCGTTTTCAATTTGGAGCGTCTCGATATATTACGGGACTCAGTCGGACATCCGAGCAAAAATTTATTGTCATTTGAATTTTCTAGGAGTTTCTGTTTTCAATTTCGAGCGTGTCGATATATTATAGGACTCAGTCGGACACTCAAGTTAAAAGTTATTGCTGTATGCATTTGATACGAGCTTCCGTTTTCAAATTCGAGCGTCCCGATATATTACGGGACTCAATCGGACATCCGAATAAAAAGTTATTGTCGTTTGGATTTGCTCATTACTTTTGTTTTCAATTTGGAGCGTCTCGATATATTACGGGACTCAATCGGACATCCAAGTTAAAAGTTAATGTCGTTTGAATTTGATAAGAGCTTCCAATTTCAATTTGGAGCGTCTCGATATATTACGGGACTCTATTGGACATCCGAGAAAAAAGTTATTGTCGTTTGAATTTGATACGAGCTTCCCTTTTCAATTTCGAGCGTCTCGATATATTATGGGCTCAATCAGATATCCGAGTTAAAAGTTAATGTCGTCTGAATTTGATACGAGCTTCCATTTTCAATTTGGAGCCTCTCGATATGTTACGGGACTCTATTGGACATCATAGTAAAAAGTTATTGTCGTTTGAATATGATAAGAGCTTCCGTTTTCAATTTGGAGCATCTCGATATACTACGGGACTCAATCAGACATCCGAGTTAAAAGTTATAGCGGTTTGAATTTGCTACGAGCCTCCGTTTTCAATTTCGAGCGTCTCGATATATTATGGGACACAATCGGATATCCGAGTTAAAAGTTAATCTCGTCTGAATTTGATAGGAGCTTCCATTTTCAATTTGGAGCCTCTCGATATATTACGGGACTCTATTGGACATCCGTGTAAAAAGTTAT
Source organism: Glycine soja (assembly GCF_004193775.1). Lineage (NCBI taxonomy): Eukaryota > Viridiplantae > Streptophyta > Magnoliopsida > Fabales > Fabaceae > Glycine > Glycine soja. Next base: position 3,648 of record NW_021144194.1, read on the forward strand.
TGTCGTTTGAATCTGATACGAGCTTCCGTTTTCAATTTGGAGAATCTCGATATATTACGGACCAAATCAGACATCCGAGTTTAAAGTTATTGCGGTTTGAATTTGCTACGAGCATCCGTTTTCAATTTCGAGCGTCTCGATATATTATGGGACTCAATCGGACATCCGAGTTAAAAGTTAATGTCGTCTTAATTTGATACGAGCTTCCATTTTCAATTTGGAGCCTCTCGATATATTACGGGACTCTATTGGATATCATAGTAAAAAGTTATTGTCGTTTGAATCTGATACGAGCTTCCGTTTTCAATTTGGAGCGTCTCGATATATTACGGGACTCAATCGGACATCCGAGTTAAAAGTTATTGCGGTTTGAATATCCTACGAGCCTCCGTTTTCAATTTCGAGCGTCTCGATATATTATGGGAGTCAATCCGAAATCCGAGTAAAAACTTATTGTGGTTTGCTTTTGGTAGGAGCTTCCGTTTTCAATTTGGAGCGTCTCGATATATTACGGGACTCAGTCGGACATCCGAGCAAAAATTTATTGTCATTTGAATTTTCTAGGAGTTTCTGTTTTCAATTTCGAGCGTGTCGATATATTATAGGACTCAGTCGGACACTCAAGTTAAAAGTTATTGCTGTATGCATTTGATACGAGCTTCCGTTTTCAAATTCGAGCGTCCCGATATATTACGGGACTCAATCGGACATCCGAATAAAAAGTTATTGTCGTTTGGATTTGCTCATTACTTTTGTTTTCAATTTGGAGCGTCTCGATATATTACGGGACTCAATCGGACATCCAAGTTAAAAGTTAATGTCGTTTGAATTTGATACGAGCTTCCAATTTCAATTTGGAGGGTCTCGATATATTACGGGACTCTATTGGACATCCGAGAAAAAAGTTATTGTCGTTTGAATTTGATACGAGCTTCCCTTTTCAATTTCGAGCGTCTCGATATATTATGGGCTCAATCAGATATCCGAGTTAAAAGTTAATGTCGTCTGAATTTGATACGAGCTTCCATTTTCAATTTGGAGCCTCTCGATATGTTACGGGACTCTATTGGACATCATAGTAAAAAGTTATTGTCGTTTGAATATGATACGAGCTTCCGTTTTCAATTTGGAGCATCTCGATATATTACGGGACTCAATCAGACATCCGAGTTAAAAGTTATAGCGGTTTGAATTTGCTACGAGCATCCGTTTTCAATTTCGAGCGTCTCGATATATTAAGGGACACAATCGGATATCCGAGTTAAAAGTTAATCTCGTCTGAATTTGATAGGAGCTTCCATTTTCAATTTGGAGCCTCTCGATATATTACGGGACTCTATTGGACATCCGTGTAAAAAGTTATTGTCGTTTGAATCTGATACGAGCTTCCGTTTTCAATTTGGAGCATCTCGATATATTACGGGACTCTATCAGACATCCGAGTTTAAAGTTATTGCGGTTTCAATTTGCTACGAGCATCCGTTTTCAATTTCGAGCGTCTCGATATATTATGGGACTCAATCGGATATCCGAGTTAAAAGTTAATCTAGTCTGAATTTGATACGAACTTCCATTTTCAATTTGGAGCCTCTCGATATATTACAGGACTCTATTGGAAATCCAAGTAAAAAGTTATTGTCGTTTGAATCTGATACGAGCTTCCGTTTGTAATTTGGAGCATCTCGATATATTACGGGACTCAATCGGACATCCGAATATAAAGTTATCGTCGTTTGAATTTGCTTAGAGCTTCTATTTTCAATTTGGAGCGTCTCGATATATTATGGGACTCAATCAGACATCCAAGTTAAAAGTTAATGTCGTTTGAATTTGATACGAGCTTCCAATTTCAATTTGGAGCGTGGCGATATATTACGGGACTCTATTGGAGATCCGAGAAAAAAGTTATTGTCGTTTGAATTTGATACGAGCTTCCTTTTTCAATTTGGAGCGTCTCGATATATTACGGTACTCAATCGGACATCCGAATAAAAAGTTATTGTCGTTTGAATTTGATACGATCTTCCGTTTTGAATTCGGAGCATCTCGATATATTACGGGACTAAATCAGACATCCGAGTTAAAAGTAATTGCGGTTTGAATTTGCTATAAGCATCCGTTTTCATTTTCGAGCGTCTCGATATATTATGGGACTCAATCGGACATCCTAGTTAAAAGTTAATGTCGTCTAAATTTGATACGAGCTTCCATTTTCAATTTGGAGCCTCTCGATATATTACGGGACTCTATTGGACATACGCGTAAAAAGTTATTGTCGTTTGAATTTGATACGAGCTTCCGTTTTCAACTTGGAGCATCTTGATATATTACGGGACTCAATCAGACATCCGAGTTAAAAGTTATTGCGGTTTGAATTTGCTACGAGCATCCGTTTTCAATTTCGAGCGTCTCGATATATTATGGGACTCAGTCGGAAATCCGAGTAAAAAGTTATTGTTGTTTGCTTTTGATACGAGCTTCCGTTTTCAATTTGGGGCGTCTCGATATATTACGGGACTCAATCAGACATCCGAGTTAAAAGTTATAGCGGTTTGAATTTGCTACGAGCATCCGTTTTCAATTTCGAGCATCTCGATATATTATGGGACACAATCGGATATCCGAGTTAAAAGTTAATCTCGTCTGAATTTGATAGGAGCTTCCATTTTCAATTTGGAGCCTCTCGATATATTACGGGACTCTATTGGACATCCGTGTAAAAAGTTATTGTCGTTTGAATCTGATACGAGCTTCCGTTTTCAATTTGGAGAATCTCGATATATTACGGGACTCAATCAGACATCCGAGTTTAAAGTTATTGCGGTTTCAATTTGCTACGAGCATCCGTTTTCAATTTCGAGCGTCTCGATATATTATGGGACTCAATCGGACATCCGAGTTAAAAGTTAATGTCGTCTTAATTTGATACGAGCTTCCATTTTCAATTTGGAGCCTCTCGATATATTACGGGACTCTATTGGATATCATAGTAAAAAGTTATTGTCGTTTGAATCTGATACGAGCTTCCGTTTTCAATTTGGAGCGTCTCGATATATTACGGGACTCAATCGGACATCCGAGTTAAAAGTTATTGCGGTTTGAATATCCTACGAGCCTCCGTTTTCAATTTCGAGCGTCTCGATATATTATGGGAGTCAATCCGAAATCCGAGTAAAAACTTATTGTGGTTTGCTTTTGGTAGGAGCTTCCGTTTTCAATTTGGAGCGTCTCGATATATTACGGGACTCAGTCGGACATCCGAGCAAAAATTTATTGTCATTTGAATTTTCTAGGAGTTTCTGTTTTCAATTTCGAGCGTGTCGATATATTATAGGAGTCAGTCGGACACTCAAGTTAAAAGTTATTGCTGTATGCATTTGATACGAGCTTCCGTTTTCAAATTCGAGCGTCCCGATATATTACGGGACTCAATCGGACATCCGAATAAAAAGTTATTGTCGTTTGGATTTGCTCATTACTTTTGTTTTCAATTTGGAGCGTCTCGATATATTACGGGACTCAATCGGACATCCAAGTTAAAAGTTAATGTCGTTTGAATTTGATACGAGCTTCCAATTTCAATTTGGAGGGTCTCGATATATTACGGGACTCTATTGGACATCCGAGAAAAAAGTTATTGTCGTTTGAATTTGATACGAGCTTCCCTTTTCAATTTCGAGCGTCTCGATATATTATGGGCTCAATCAGATATCCGAGTTAAAAGTTAATGTCGTCTGAATTTGATACGAGCTTCCATTTTCAATTTGGAGCCTCTCGATATGTTACGGGACTCTATTGGACATCATAGTAAAAAGTTATTGTCGTTTGAATATGATACGAGCTTCCGTTTTCAATTTGGAGCATCTCGATATATTACGGGACTCAATCAGACATCCGAGTTAAAAGTTATAGCGGTTTGAATTTGCTACGAGCATCCGTTTTCAATTTCGAGCGTCTCGATATATTAAGGGACACAATCGGATATCCGAGTTAAAAGTTAATCTCGTCTGAATTTGATAGGAGCTTCCATTTTCAATTTGGAGCCTCTCGATATATTACGGGACTCTATTGGACATCCGTGTAAAAAGTTATTGTCGTTTGAATCTGATACGAGCTTCCGTTTTCAATTTGGAGCATCTCGATATATTACGGGACTCTATCAGACATCCGAGTTTAAAGTTATTGCGGTTTCAATTTGCTACGAGCATCCGTTTTCAATTTCGAGCGTCTCGATATATTATGGGACTCAATCGGATATCCGAGTTAAAAGTTAATCTAGTCTGAATTTGATACGAACTTCCATTTTCAATTTGGAGCCTCTCGATATATTACAGGACTCTATTGGACATCCAAGTAAAAAGTTATTGTCGTTTGAATCTGATACGAGCTTCCGTTTGTAATTTGGAGCATCTCGATATATTACGGGACTCAATCGGACATCCGAATATAAAGTTATCGTCGTTTGAATTTGCTTAGAGCTTCTATTTTCAATTTGGAGCGTCTCGATATATTATGGGACTCAATCAGACATCCAAGTTAAAAGTTAATGTCGTTTGAATTTGATACGAGCTTCCAATTTCAATTTGGAGCGTGGCGATATATTACGGGACTCTATTGGAGATCCGAGAAAAAAGTTATTGTCGTTTGAATTTGATACGAGCTTCCTTTTTCAATTTGGAGCGTCTCGATATATTACGGTACTCAATCGGACATCCGAATAAAAAGTTATTGTCGTTTGAATTTGATACGATCTTCCGTTTTGAATTCGGAGCATCTCGATATATTACGGGACTAAATCAGACATCCGAGTTAAAAGTAATTGCGGTTTGAATTTGCTATAAGCATCCGTTTTCATTTTCGAGCGTCTCGATATATTATGGGACTCAATCGGACATCCAAGTTAAAAGTTAATGTCGTCTAAATTTGATACGAGCTTCCATTTTCAATTTGGAGCCTCTCGATATATTACGGGACTCAATTGGACATACGCGTAAAAAGTTATTGTTGTTTGAATTTGATACGAGCTTCCGTTTTCTACTTGGAGCATCTTGATATATTACGGGACTCAATCAGACATCCGAGTTAAAAGTTATTGCGGTTTGAATTTGCTACGAGCATCCGTTTTCAATTTCGAGCGTCTCGATATATTATGGGACTCAGTCGGAAATCCGAGTAAAAAGTTATTGTTGTTTGCTTTTGATACGAGCTTCCGTTTTCAATTTGGGGCGTCTCGATATATTACGGGACTCAATCAGACATCCGAGTTAAAAGTTATTGCGGTTTGAATTTGCTACGAGCATCCGTTTTCAATTTCGAGCGTCTCGATATATTATGGGACTCAATCGGACATCTGAGTTAAAAGTTAATGTCGTCTTAATTTGATACGAGCTTCCATTTTCAATTTGGAGCCTCTCGATATATTACGGGACTCTATTGGACATCCGCGTAAAAAGTTATTATCGTTTGAATTTGATACGAGCTTCCGTTTTCAACTTGGAGCATCTCGATATATTACGGGACTCAATCAGACATCCGAGTTAAAAGTTATTGCTATTTTTATTTGCTACGAGCATCCATTTTCAATTTCGAGCGTCTCGATATATTATGGGACTCAATCGGAAATCCGAGTAAAAAGTTATTGTGGTTTGCTTTTGATACGAGCTTCCGTTTTCAATTTGGAGCGTCTCGATATATTACAGGACTCAGTCGGACATCCGAGCAAAAATTTATTGTTATTTGAATATCTTGGAGTTTTTTTTTTCAATTTCGAGCGTGTCGATATATTATAGGACTCAATCGGACATTCAAGTTAAAAGTTATTGCGGTTTGCATTTGATACGAGCTTCCGTTTTCAAATTCGAGCGTCCCGATATATTACGGGACACAATCGGACATCCGAATAAAAAGTTATTGTCGTTTGAATTTGCTCAGTACTTCTGCTTTCAATTCGGAGCGTCTCGATATATTACGGGACTCAATCGGACATCCAAGTTAAAGTTTAATGTCGTTTGAATTCTATACGAGCTTCCAATTTCAATTTGGAGCGTCTCGATATATTACGGGACTCTATTGGAGATCCGAGAAAAAAGTTATTGTCGTTTGAATTTGATACGACCTTCCGATTTCAATTTGGAGCGTCTCGATATATTACGGGACTCAATCAGACATCCGAGTTAAAAGTTATTGCGGTTTGAATTTGCTACGAGCATCCGTTTTCAATTTCGAGCGTCTCGATATATTTTGGGACTCAATCGGAAATCCGAGTAAAAAGTTATTGTGGTTTGCTTTTGATACGAGCTTCGGTTTTCAATTTGGAGCGTCTCGATATATTACAGGACTCAGTCGGACATCCGAGCAAAAATTTATTGTCATTTGAATTTTCTAGGAGTTTTTGTTTTCAATTTCGAGCGTGTCGATATAGTATAGGACTCAATCGGACATTCAAGTTAAAAGTTATTGCGGTTTGCATTTGATACGAGCTTCCGTTTTCAAATTCGAGCGTCCCGATATATTACGGGACTCAATCGGACATCCGAATAAAAAGTTATTGTCGTTTGAATTTGCTCAGTACTTCTGCTTTCAATTTGGAGCGTCTCGATATATTACGGGACTCAATCGGACATCCAAGTTAAAAGTTAATGTCGTTTGAATTTGATACGAGCTTCCAATTTCAATTTGGAGCGTCGCGATATATTACGGGACTCTATTGGAGATCCGAGAAAAAAGTTATTGTCGTTTGAATTTGATACGACCTTCCGATTTCAATTTGGAGCGTCTCGATATATTACGGGACTCAATCAGACATCCGAGTTACAAGTTATTGCGGTTTGAATTTGCTACGAGCATCCGTTTTCAATTTTGAGCGTCTCGATATATTACGGGACTCAATCGGACATCCAAGTTAAAAGTTAATGTCGTTTGATTTTGATACGAGCTTCCAATTTCAATTTGGAGCGTCGCGATATATTACGGGACTCTATTGGAGATCCGAGCAAAAAGTTATTGTGGTTTGTATTTGATACGAGCTTCAATTTTCAATTTGGATCGTCTCGATATATTACGGGACTCAATCAGACATCCGAATAAAAAGTTATTGTCGTTTGAATTTGCTCAGTACTTCTGCTTTCAATTTGGAGCGTCTCGATATATTACGGGACTCAATCAGACATCCAAGTTAAAAGTTAATGTCGTTTGATTTTTATACGAGCTTCCAATTTCAATTTGGAGCGTCGCGATATATTACGGGACTCTATTGGACATCCGAGAAAAAAGTTACTGTCGTTTGAATTTGATACGAGCTTCCGTTTTCAATTTGGAGCATCTCGATATATTACGGGACTCAATCAGACATCCGAGTTACAAGTTATTGCGGTTTGAATTTGCTACGAGCATCCGTTTTCAATTTTGAGCGTCTCGATATATTACGGGACTCAATCAGACATCCAAGTTAAAAGTTAATGTCGTTTGAATTTGTTACGAGCTTCCAATTTCAATTTGGAGCGTCGCGATATATTGCGGGACTCTATTGTAGATCCGAGAAAAAAGTTATTGTCGTTTGAATTTGATACGAGCTTCCGTTTTCAATTTGGAGCATCTCGATATATTACGGGACTAAATCAGACATCCGAGTTAAAAGTTATTGCGGTTTGAATTTGCTACGAGCATCCGTTTTCAATTTCGAGCGTCTCGATATATTATGGGACTCAATCGGACATCTGAGTTAAAAGTTAATGTCGTCTTAATTTGATACGAGCTTCCATTTTCAATTTGGAGCCTCTCGATATATTACGGGACTCTATTGGACATCCGCGTAAAAAGTTATTGTCGTTTGAATTTGATACGAGCTTCCGTGTTCAACTTGGAGCATCTCGATATATTGCGGGACTCAATCAGACATCCGAGTTAAAAGTTATTGCGGTTTTTATTTTCTACGAGCATCCGTTTTCAATTTCGAGGGTCTCGATATATTATGGGACTCAATCAGAAATCCGAGTAAAAAGTTATTGTGGTTTGCTTTTGATACGAGCTTCCGTTTTAAATTTGGAGCGTGTCGATATATTATAGGACTCAGTCGGACACTCAAGTTAAAAGTGATTGCTGTATGCATTTGATACGAGCTTCCGTTTTCAAATTCGAGCGTCCCGATATATTACGGGACTCAATCGGACATCCGAATAAAACGTTATTGTCGTTTGAATTTGCTCAGTACTTCTGCTTTCAATTTGGAGCGTCTCGATATATTACGGGACTCAATCGGACATCCAAGTTAAAAGTTAATGTCGTTTGAATTTGATACGAGCTTCCAATTTCAATTTGGAGCGTCGCGATATATTTCGGGACTCTATTGGAGATCCGAGAAAAAAGTTATTGTCGTTTGAATTTGATACGAGCTTCCGATTTCAATTTGGAGCGTCTCGATATATTACAGGACTCAATCGGACATCCGAATAAAAAGTTATTGTCGTTTCAATTTGCTTAGAGCTTCTGTTTTCAATTTGGAGCGTCTCGATATATTACGGGACTCAATCAGACATCCAATTTAAAAGTTCATGTCGTTTGAATTTGATACGAGCTTCCAATTTCAATTTGGAGCGTCTCGATATATTACGGGACTCTATTGGACATCTGAGAAAAAAGTTATTGTCGTTTGAATTTGATACGAGCTTCCGTTTTCAACTTGGAGCATCTTGATATATTACGGGACTCAATCAGACATCCGAGTTAAAAGTTATTGCGGTTTGAATTTGCTACGAGAATCCGTTTTCAATTTCGAGCGTCTCGATATATTATGGGACTCAGTCGGAAATCCGAGTAAAAAGTTATTGTTGTTTGCTTTTGATACGAGCTTCCGTTTTCAATTTGGGGCGTCTCGATATATTACGGGACTCAATCAGACATCCGAGTTAAAAGTTATTGCGGTTTGAATTTGATACGAGATTCAATTTTCAAATTCGAGCGTCCCGATATATTACGGGACTCAATCGGACATTCGAATAAATAGTTATTGTCGTTTGAATTTGCTTAGAGCTTCTGTTTTCAATTTGGAGGGTCTCGATATATTACGGGACTCAATAAGACATCCAAGTTAAAAGTTAATGTCGTTTGAATTTGATACGAGCTTCCAATTTCAATTTGGAGCGTCGCGATATATTACGGGACTCTATTGGAGATCCGAGAAAAAAGTTTTTGTCGTTTGAATTTGATACGAGCTTCTGTTTTCAATTTGGAGCATCTCGATATATTACGGGACTAAATCAGACATCCGAGTTAAAAGTTATTGCGGTTTGAATTTGCTACGAGCATCCGTTTTCAATTTCGAGCGTCTCGATATATTATGGGACTCAATCGGACATCTGAGTTAAAAGTTATTGCGGTTTGAATTTGCTACGAGCATCCGTTTTCGATTTCGAGCGTCTCGATATATTATGGGACTCAATCGGATATCCGATTTAAAAGTTAATGTCGTCTGAATTTGATACGAGCTTCCATTTTCAATTTGGAGCCTCTCGATATATTACGGGACTCTATTTGCATCCGAGTAAAAAGTTATTGTCGTTTGAATCTGATACGAGCTTCCGTTTTCAATTTGGAGCATCTCGATATATTACGGGACTCAATCAGACATCCGAGTTAAAAGTTATTGCGGTTTGAATTTGCAACGAGCATCCGTTTTCAATTTCAAGCGTCTCGATATATTATGGGACTAAATCGGATATCCGATTTAAAAGTTAATGTCGTCTGAATTTGATACGAGCTTCCATTTTCAATTTGGAGCCTCTCGATATATTTCGGGACTCTATTTGCATCCGAGTAAAAAGTTATTGTCGTTTGAATCTGATACGAGCTTCCGTTTTCAATTTGGAGGATCTCGATATATTACGGGACTCAATCAGCCATCCGAGTTAAAAGTTATTGCGGTTTAAATTTGCTAAGAGCATCCGTTTTCAATTTCGAGCGTCTCGATATATTATGGGACTCAATCGGAAATCCGAGCAAAAAGTTATTGTGGTTTGCATTTGATACGAGCTTCAATTTTCAATTTGGAGCGTCTCGATATATTACGGGACTCTATTGGAGATCCGAGAAAAAAGTTATTGCGGTTTGAATTTGCTTAGAGCTTTTGTTTTCAATTTCGAGCATCTCGATATATTATGGGACTCAATCGGAAATCCGAGTAAAAAGTTATTGTGGTTTGCTTTTTATACGAGCTTCCGTTTTCAATTTGGAGCGTCTCGATATATTACGGGACTCAGTCGGACATCCGAGCAAAAATTTATTGTCATTTGAATTTTCTAGGAGTTTCTGTTTTCAATTTCGAGCGTGTCGATATATTATAGGACTCAATCGGACATTCAAGTTAAAAGTTATTGGGGTTTGCATTTGATACGAGCTTCTGTTTTCAAGTTCGAGCGTCCCGATATATTACGGGACTCAATCGGACATCCGAATAAAAAGTTATTGTCGTTTGAATTTGCTTAGAGCTTCTGTTTTCAATTTAGAGCGTCTCGATATATTACGGGACTCAATCAGACATCCAAGTTAAAAGTTAATGTCGTTTGAATTTGATACGAGCTTCCAATTTCAATTTGGAGCGTCTCGATATATTACGGGACTCTGTTGGACATCCGAGAAAAAAAGTTATTGTCGTTTGAATTTGATACGAGCTTCCGTTTTCAATTTGGAGCATCTCGATATATTACGGGACTCAGTCGGACATCCGAGCAAAAATTAATTGTCATTTGAATTTTCTAGGAGTTTCTGTTTTCAATTTCGAGCCTGTCGATATATTATAGGACTCAGTCGGACATTCAAGTTAAAAGTTATTGCGATTTGCATTTGATACGAGCTTCCGTTTTCAAATTCGAGCGTCCCGATATATTACGGGACTCAATCGGACATCCGAATAAAAAGTTATTGTCGTTTGAATTTTCTTAGAGCTTCTGTTTTCAATTTGGAGCGTCTCGATATATTACGGGACTCAATCAGACATCCAAGTTAAAAGTTAATGTCGTTTGAATTTGATACGAGCTTCCAATTTCTATTTGGGGCGTCGCGATATATTACGGGACTCTATTGGAGATCCGAGAATAAAGTTATTGTCGTTTGAAATTGATACGAGCTTCCTTTTTCAAGTTGGAGCGTCTCGATATATTACGGGACTCAGTCGGACATCCGAGCAAAAATTAATTGTCATTTGAATTTTCTAGGAGTTTCTGTTTTCAATTTCGAGCCTGTCGATATATTATAGGACTCAGTCGGACATTCAAGTTAAAAGTTATTGCGATTTGCATTTGATACGAGCTTCCGTTTTCAAATTCGAGCGTCCCGATATATTACGGGACTCAATCGGACATCCGAATAAAAAGTTATTGTCGTTTGAATTTGCTCAGTACTTCTGTTTTCAATTTGGAACGTCTTGATATATTACGGGACTCAATCAGACATCCAAGTTAAAAGTTAATGTCGTTTGAATTTGATACGAGCTTCCAATTTCAATTTGGAGCGTCTCGATATATTACGGGACTCTATTGGACATCTGAGAAAAAAGTTATTGTCGTTTGAATTTGATACGAGCTTCCGTTTTCAATTTGGAGCATCTCGATATATTACGGACCAAATCAGACATCCGAGTTAAAAGTTATTGCGGTTTGAATTTGCTACGAGCATCCGTTTTCAATTTCGAGCGTCTCGATATATTATGGGACTCAATCGGACATCCTAGTTAAAAGTTAATGTCGTCTTAATTTGATACGAGCTTCCATTTTCAATTTGGAGCCTCTCGATATATTACGGGACTCTATTGGACATCCGCGTAAAAAGTTATTGTCGTTTGAATTTGATACGAGCTTCCGTTTTCAACTAGGAGCATCTCGATATATTACGGGACACAATCAGACATCCGAGTTAAAAGTTATTACGGTTTGAATTTGCTACGAGCATCCGTTTTCAATTTTGAGCGTCTCGATATAGTATGGGACTCAATCGGAAATCCGAGTAAAAAGTAATTGTGGTTTTATTTTGATACGAGCTTCCGTTTTCAATTTGGAGCCTCTCGATATATTACGGGACTCAATCGGACATCCGAATAAAAAGTTATTGTCGTTTGAATTTGCTTAGAGCTTCTGTTTTCAATTTGGAGCGTATCGATATATTACGGGACTAAATCAGACATCCAAGTTAAAAGTTAATGTCGTTTGAATTTTATACGAGCTTCCAATTTCAATTTGGAGCATCGCGATATATTACGAGACTCTATTGGAGATCCGAGAAAAAAGTTATTGTCGTTTGAATTTGATACGAGCTTCCGTTTTCAATTTGGAGCGTCTCGATATATTACGGGACTCAATCGGACATCCGAATAAAAAGTTATTGTCGTTTGAACTTGCTTAGAGCTTCTGTTTTCAATTTGGAGCGTCTCGATATATTACGGGACTCAATCAGACATCCAAGTTAAAAGTTAATGTCGTTTGAATTTGATACGAGCTTCCAATTTCAATTTGGAGGGTCGCGATATATTACGGGACTCTATTGGAGATCCGAGAAAAAAGTTATTGTCGTTTGAAATTGATACGAGCTTCCTTTTTCAAGTTGGAGCGTCTCGATATATTACGGGACTCAATCGGGCATCCGAATAAAAAGTTATTGTCATTTTAATTTCCTTATAGCTTCTGTTTTCAATTTGGAGCGTCTCGATATATTACGGGACTCAATCAGACATCCAAGTTAAAAGTTAATGTCATTTGAATTTGATACGAGCTTCCAATTTCAATTTGGAGCGTCGCGATATATTACGGGACTCTATTGGAGATCCGAGAAAAAAGTTATTGTCGTTTCAAATTGATACGAGCTTCCTTTTTCAATTTGGAGCGTGTCGATATATTACGGGACTCAATCGGACATCCGAATAAAAAGTTATTGTCGTTTGAATTTACTTAGAGCTTCTGTTTTCAATTTGGAGCGTCTCGATATATTACGGGACTCAATCATGCATCCAAGTTAAAAGTTAATGTCATTTGAATTTGATACGAGCTTCCAATTTCAATTTGGAGCGTCTCGATATATTACGGGACTCTATTTTACATCCGAGTTAAAAGTTAATCTCGTCTGAATTTGATACGAGCTTACATTTTCAATTTGGAGCCTCTCGATATATTACGGGACTCTATTGGAGATCCGAGAAAAAAGTTATTGTCGTTTGCATTTGCTTAGAACTTCTGTTTTAAATTTGGAGCGTCTCGATATATTACAGGACTCAATCAGACATCCAAGTTAAAAGTTAATGTCGTTTGAATTTGATAAGAGCTTCCAATTTCAATTTGGAGCGTCTCGATATATTACGGGACTCAATCGGACATCCGAATAAAAAGTTATTGTCGTTTTAAGTTGCTTAGAGCTTCTGTTTTCAATTTGGAGCGTATCGATATATTAGGGACTCAATCAGACATCCAAGTTAAAATTTAATGTCGTTTGAATTTGATACGAGCTTCCAATTTCAATTTGGAGCGTCGCGATATATTTCGGGACTCTATTGGAGATCCGAGAAAAAAGTTATTGTCGTTTGAAATTGATACGAGCTTCCTTTTTCAATTTGGAGCGTCTCGATATATTACGGGACTCAATCGGACATCCGAATAAAAAGTTATTGTCGTTTGAATTTGCTTAGAGCTTCTGTTTTCAATTTGGAGCGTCTCGATATATTACGGGACTCAATCAGACATCCAAGTTAAAAGTTAATGTCGTTTGAATTTGATACGAGCTTCCAATTTCAATTTGGAGCGTCTCGATATATTACGGGACTCTGTTGGACATCCGAGAAAAAAGTTATTGTCGTTTGAATTTGATACGAGCTTCCGTTTTCAATTTGGAGCATCTCGATATATTACGGGACTCCGTCGGACATCCGAGCAAAAATTAATTGTCATTTGAATTTTCTAGGAGTTTCTGTTTTCAGTTTCGAGCCTGTCGATATATTATAGGACTCAGTTGGACATTCAAGTTAAAAGTTATTGCGATTTGCATTTGATACGAGCTTCCGTTTTCAAATTCGAGCGTCCCGATATATTACGGGACTCAATCGGACATCCGAATAAAAAGTTATTGTCGTTTGAATTTTCTTAGAGCTTCTGTTTTCAATTTGGAGCGTCTCGATATATTACGGGACTCAATCAGACATCCAAGTTAAAAGTTAATGTCGTTTGAATTTGATACGAGCTTCCAATTTCTATTTGGAGCGTCGCGATATATTACGGGACTCTATTGGAGATCCGAGAATAAAGTTATTGTCGTTTGAAATTGATACGAGCTTCCTTTTTCAAGTTGGAGCGTCTCGATATATTACGGGACTCAGTCGGACATCCGAGAAAAAATTAATTGTCATTTGAATTTTCTAGGAGTTTCTGTTTTCAATTTCGAGCCTGTCGATATATTATAGGACTCAGTCGGACATTCAAGTTAAAAGTTATTGCGATTTGCATTTGATACGAGCTTCCGTTTTCAAATTCGAGCGTCCCGATATATTACGGGACTCAATCGGACATCCGAATAAAAAGTTATTGTCGTTTGAATTTGCTCAGTACTTCTGTTTTCAATTTGGAACGTCTCGATATATTACGGGACTCAATCAGACATCCAAGTTAAAAGTTAATGTCGTTTGAATTTGATACGAGCTTCCAATTTCAATTTGGAGCGTCTCGATATATTACGGGACTCTATTGGACATCTGAGAAAAAAGTTATTGTCGTTTGAATTTGATACGAGCTTCCGTTTTCAATTTGGAGCATCTCGATATATTACGGACCAAATCAGACATCCGAGTTAAAAGTTATTGCGGTTTGAATTTGCTACGAGCATCCGTTTTCAATTTCGAGCGTCTCGATATATTATGGGACTCAATCGGACATCCTAGTTAAAAGTTAATGTCGTCTTAATTTG
>NW_021144195.1:0-17995 GCF_004193775.1 Glycine soja
TGGTGATGGCGGTGCGTCTATTGCCCGCTACCGGCCATCCTAATGCTACTGTGGTGTCTCGCCCTGCGGTCTGCCTGAGGCGCAGTACTTCTTGATGAAAGCTCGATCAGTAGGGGGCCTGATGCCCTTGCTGGAGGTTACAGGTACTCCGTAGAACTGATAGAGACCCGTAATTAGAGCTTGACAACTCCAAGACCCTGTTGGACTTCTTCGGGTCCACTGGATGTCTTGCAGGCGCAATCCCTGCAAACAAAAGATGAAATCAGAAATCAGTTGAGCGATGTGCATACTTACCTATGATGACGTGACCTTGCCGGGGGGGTATGGGCACCCTGTAGGACTGATAGAGGCCCGTAACCAGAGCTGGAAACCCCAGGGCCCTGTTGGACTTTTTCGGGTCCACTGGGTGTCTTGTGGGTGCGATCCCTGCAAACAATAGATGGTATCAGAAATCAGTTGAACTATATGCATACTTACCCATGTCGGGACGACACAGACCAACTGATACTTTTGCAGGGGGAGATTGGCATTGCGGTCGCTGGGCATAACGTTGCTAAGTAGCAATGTCATCTATATCTGTGTAAGAGTGGTCATGTTGGTGCGCATGATCCGCACTCGTCTCTTTGCAGCGGCACGGGTGAAATCTTGCCCCGGTATGCATAGTAGCTGTGTGATAGCCTCCCTCTCTGGTTGTGCTCGCACAGTTGGCCCTCCTCCAATATCAGGGGTGGCCCAGGAACCGTTAAAAGGAAACTACTGGCCCCTTAACCGGAAGTGCAAGTCTCGGTTAAGCATTTAAGGACAGAGGACCTTAAATTATCTTAAGGTGTGGATATGGAGCCCACTGAAAGTGAGGACGCATAGTCCTCTAAAGGCGAGGGCGTGTAGCCCTCTGAAGTTCAAGACGTGTCGCCTTTCGAAGGCGAGGGAGTGTAGTCTTATGATGGCAAGGACGTGCAATCCTCTAAAGGTGAGGGCATGCCCCCCTTTGAAAATGGGGAACATGTAGTCCTCTGATGGCGAGGACGTGTAGTCCTCTAAAGGTGAGGACGTGTAGTCCTCTGAAGGTGAGGGCGTGTAGCCCTACAAAGGTGAAGGCACATGACCCTTTGACGGCGAGGACGTGTAGTCCTCTGAAGTTGAAGGTACATGACCCTTTGAAGGCGAGGACGTGTAGTCCTCTGAAGGTGAAGGTAACTAGTACCCAAGGTGAGGGCGTGTAGCCCTCTCAAGGCGAGGACTTATAGTCCTCTGGAGGTGAGGGCGTGCAGCCCTCTGGTGGTGAGGACGTGTAGTCCTCTCAAGGCGAGGACGTGTAGTCCTCTGACGGTGAGGGTAAGTAGTACCCAAGGTGAGGGCGTGTAGCCCTCTCAAGGCGAGGACATGTAGTCCTCTGGAGGTAAGGGCGTGCAGCCCTCTGATGGTGAGGACGTGTAGTCCTCTCAAGGCGAGGACGTGTAGTCCTCTGACGTTGAGGGTAACTAGTACCCAAGGTGAGGGCGTGTAGCCCTCTCAAGGCGAGGACTTATAGTCCTCTGGAGGTGAGGGCGTGCAACCCTCTGATGGTGAGGACGTGTAGTCCTCTCAAGGCGAGGACGTGTAGTCCTCTCAACGGTGAGGGTAACTAGTACCCAAGGTGAGGGCGTGTAGCCCTCTCAAGGCGAGGACATGTAGTCCTCTGGAGGTGAGGGCGTGCAGCCCTCTGATGGTGAGGACGTGTAGTCCTCTCAAGGTGAGGACGTGTAGTCCTCTCAACGGTGAGGGTAAATAGTACCCAAGGTGAGGGCGTGTAGCCCTCTCAAGGCGAGGACATGTAGTCCTCTGGAGGTGAGGGCATGCAGCCCTCTGATGGTGAGGACGTGTAGTCCTCTCAAGGCGAGGACGTGTAGTCCTCTCAACGGTGAGGGTAACTAGTACCCAAGGTGAGGGCGTGTAGCCCTCTCAAGGCGAGGACATGTAGTCCTCTGGAGGTGAGGGCGTGCAGCCCTCTGATGGTGAGGACGTGTAGTCCTCTCAAGGTGAGGACGTGTAGTCCTCTCAACGGTGAGGGTAACTAGTACCCAAGGTGAGGGCGTGTAGCCCTCTCAAGGCGAGGACATGTGGTCCTCTGAAGGTGAGGGCGTGCAGCCCTCTGTTGGTGAGGACACACAGTCCTCTTAAGGTGAGGGCGTGCAGCCCTCTGTTGGCGAGGACGTGTAGTCCTCTGAAGACCAGGGTACTAGTACCCGAGGGTCCATCCTTATGAGAAAGCAAGAGATCGACTCATCGAGAGAGCCGGTCATCCCAAATTCAAAAGATTTGGACATTTAGATGTAGGGAATCTATGTAGTTAACATGATTTTGAGGGATGCAAATGCATGCAACCTTTGTTGTGAAATTTGGGTAAATGCGGACTTTATATGAAACAATGCAATGTAATGGAAAGTTGTACAATGTGCATGGCATTCTTTCCCTATTTTGTGATTTTGATTATGATTTGATTTTTTTTGGAAAACATAGATTGACTGGCCTTTTGAAAGAGGTGATAATTCATGCAACCTCATCCTATCTTTTTTGCAAATCTCTCCGGGAACTCCCTCAGAGTGTGTGTTCTGTTTGATTTAGTCACTTGACCATTTTGGAGTGACGGCAATGGAGTCGTTTGATGTTCGATCAATCCATTGAAATCCTAGGGTTTGTCCCCCCTTTTCTTTTTCTTGTTTAAAAACATCGACAGGTGAGAACTTTTGATCTGCCCCTATGTTCACTTGAGGCTCATGCACGATGCCCCTCATTGCCCCAGTGTAAGGCTTTGAGGTACCAATCGTTGTCTTTCGTCATGACCTTGTAGGAGGGAACCTATTGGGTGAGAACTTCTAATCTGCCCCTAGGTTCACTTGAGGCTCATGCACGGTGCCCCTCATTGCCCCAGTGTAAGGCTTTGAGGTACCAATCGTTGCTTTTCGTCATGACCTTGTAGGAGGGAACCTATTGGGTGAGAACTGCTAATCTGCCCCTAGGTTCGCTTGAGGTTTTTGCATGGTGCCTTTCGTTGCCCCAGTGTAGGGCTTAGAGGTACCAAGTGTTGTCTTGTTTTCACAACCTCGTAGTGAGGAAGAATGAAAGAAGCAGTTGATTCTTGCAAAAAGAATTTTCCAAGGACGAGAAATAATTGAAGGATCTTTCAGTTGATGGATTAAGTCAAATGACTCCTATGTAGAAGCAAGATGTTTTGATGTCTTGATGATGCTAAAGGATCAAATTCTTCTAAGTTTTATCCAAGACAAGAATCCAAGAAAGTCAAGATATATTATCAAGTTTGATCTCTTAGAATCTTTAGGAAGAAGTTTCCAAATTGAAACAAACAAAAGGTTTGACCAAAGAATTCTATCATTTTAAATTGAGATTTGCTCTCTGGTAATCGATTACCATTAGTTGAAAATGTTTTAATTCAAATTTTTAAAACCTGTAATCGATTACATAAGTCTTGTAATTGATTACCAGAGGGGATTTTCAGAAAATAATTTCCAAGAGACATATCTATTCAAATGTTTTATGAATGGCCATTCAAATGTTTTAAAGAGAGTTTTCATTGCCCAAACAGTTTTATCCTCTCGAAAGATCAAGAGTTTTTCTGAACTGAAATGTCTTATCCTCTCAAAAAGATTCCTTGGTCAACCACTTGCTTATTCAATAAGGAATTTTTGATTGATCTTCATTTTACAATCTACCTCTTTTACGAGAGACCTCTTCTTCTCTTCTTCTTATTTCTGAAAAGGGATTAAGAGACCGTGGGTCTCTTGTTGTAGAGGATTCCTGAACACAAGGGAAGGGTTATCCCTGTGTGCATTGTTAATCCGAAAAGAGAGAGTGATAGTTCAATTGGGGAATAGTCTTTGCATCTTAATTCAACCCCCCTTTTTCTTAAGGTAACTGAGGCCATTTGTCCAACATCCTATTCTTGATAACTCACTTCTCTCTAAAAAGACAAAATGAGGCCACATGAACGTCTATATTTTTACTTGAAAACACAGTCAATCAAATGCCTTTTTATTTTTTATTTTGAAACTTATTATTTATTTTGAAACTTATTTGTTTTGAACTTTGCTCGTTGTTTTACGGCACCCCCACCAACGTGCAAGATGAGTAATCTCTGATTGAACGGTCTTGGAAGTCAACACTCAGGAGCGCAGGTTGCTTGAGCAAACAGACCAATGGCTTACACCCACATTCCGGTGAAAGTTGAATAAGCAAACATGCGTTCGTGAGAGGATGAGGGACAAAGATATCAACTTTATCCATTTCATTTAACATTGTAGCTGTGGTTTACAATAATGGCATAAACTTGGAAACCCTGATGAGTCATTAGGGACACCTAACAACAGCTTTCAAAATTGCCCCATGTGTGGCATTTCTTGTCAATGTTAGGATTTACACGCAATTCTCCTCAAATTTCAGCCAGCCCGTATCAATTAGACTTCACACTTTATGCTTCGGGGTCATACAATGCTCAATGGAATGCCCCAGGGCTCCTCCACGATAAGCACACGTTGCATTCGAGTCGTATCCTCAGAAAAGTGGAGGTTGATGAACCTTGGCTAGGGTTATGGCTACCATTGAATTATCAAGTAGATGTGGGAGCAAGTTAGCATAGGACACTGGAATTGGGGTGAATTCTACAGGCTTTCTCGCTGCAAAATTCCTTTTTGTTGGTGTTTTTTTTTTTTGGTTTGTGCTAAAGGTGGTCTTCGTCATTGGAAGTGCGGTAGACAGACTTTGTGGTTGATTTAGGGATGACCTTTGTGGATACCTGGGTGGTGGGTAAGGAGGTGGTTTGTTATTGACTGAGTAATGACATTGTTGGGTTTGGTGGGAAACTTGGCCGTATAGGAATGGCAGTCACAGCATGGGTTTCTCCCTCATCCTCACCCTCTTTATTTGCCCCAGTTTTCTCAGTCGTCCTAGTAGGATGATCAAATTTGCCTCTTTTCGGACCCACCTTGATCCTTTCACTGGCGAAGACCAAATCTGTAAAACTTGAAGGTGTGTAACCCACCATTTTTCATAGTAGAACACCGGTCACGTGTCTACTATCATTGTGATAATCTCTTTCTCTGTTTTTGGGGGTGCTACTTGAGTTGCCAAGTCTCTCCATCTTTGGGCGTATTCTTTGAAAGATTCGTGCCCCCTTTTTGCACAGTTTTTGTAGTTGCATCCTATCCGGAGCCATATCAGAATTGTACTGACACTGCCTAATGAAGGCAACCATTAGGTCCTTCCAAGAATGGACTCAAGAAGGTTCCTAAGTTAGTATACCAGGCGACAGTTGTCCTAGTAAGACTTTCTCAGGAAAAATGTATCAGCAGTTTCTCATCTTTTGCGTATGCCCCCATCTTCCAACAGTACATCTTTAGATGGTTCTTGGAGCGAGTAGTCCCCTTGTACTTGTCGAAGTCCGGCACTTTGAACTTGGGAATGACCATGTTTGGGTATTAGGAACAACTCTTCTAGGTTAGCGAAGGCATAATCTTCACCTCCTTCAATGGCCCTGAGCCTTTCCTCTAGATGATCCAACTTTCCCATTCCTGCCATAGTCATGAGGGTTTTTAACCGCTGTGGAATGCAAGAGGTGCAGTTGTGGGTGATACTGAGGGCCCTCCAAAGGGTTTTGTAGGGGTATACCACCAACTGCTTGCCCTTCAGTGGTATATCCGAGCCAAGGCTCGAAGTCGGCTAGATTGTGGTGGGGAATTTCATGTGTCTCTTCCACGGTTTAAAAGACATGTGCCTGATGAGGTTATTGGTTCTCAATGAGTATCGGAGTGGAGTTATTGAGATTTTCATTGAGAGTGTATGCCACATTGGGTGGTGTATAGTTGGGCGGCAAGCCATATGATGGGAAGGCGTGCTCGTTTTGAATTTGCACATCATGGGGTCATCCGTACTTCCCAAATCTTTGCCTACCATATTTGAGGTTGGATGATTCATTTGCTTGAGGCTAGATGGGAGCATCGGGTTCACCTTAGCGACAGCGCTAATAGCGGCAACTATAACCGCATTGGCTTCCATTATCTTCTTCATGCTCATCATGGCCTTCATCATTGTGGCCATTTGCTCTTTTATGGCCTCCATTTTCGGCCTTCATCTTCTCTTGCACCTCCTCTGCTTCACCCATTACTCTAGCTCTAGCACGAGTTCGGTAAGGGCGCCGTAAAGCGTGTCCTTTTCTTTTTTATAACAATGATTAAGTTCATTTTATTTTATTTTATTTTATTTTTCAAGGAAAGAATGCAATGAGCAATGCAACCAATGAAAAGCATGGATGTATGCGAATGATGTACAGTTGAAGTATTGCGAATTTTTACGCAGGATATGGGGTTGAATCAATTTAGATTTTCAACATGATCCATGACATCTTTGTCAAGGTGAAACTGGAAGTAACAAGGACATCAATAATCCTAAATATGTTTGGCAGTAGACGAAGCAGTGATGTGACTCGATTCATCTTTTGCCCCAATTTTGCAGGATGGTTACTTCCATATTTCAACTTGACTTGATGAACCTTTTTGTAAAAGCTTGAGCTTGGTTCAACCCTATAATCCAAGGAATGGCAATTCTGATCGCCAATACTTTAACAACATCTCATAGGGATGAATGACTCGGGCATACTTTAAGCTTATGCACGGAAAATGTAATTATGAAATTGAGATGCCCGAAGAAACACCATTTCCTAGTTAACCATGCATTAGGTACCATGTTCAATTATTTTGTTTTTAAGTGAAACGGGTTTATGATCCCAACATGGTTGACTTGTGTTGCCTAACACATGAAACTAAGAATGTAGTGTGAAGTTTCACGCTTCCCCCTTTTTTGTTTTTGTTTTGTAGAGGAAAACGCAAGGATGAGCAAACATGAAAACAAATGGTATGCAATTTTGCAGACCAAAAAGTTTGTTGAACGCATATGCATGATGATGCCATGACCATGCAAAATGTGAGGCTGGAATATGATAACGGACAAATGCAGGATATGTCCATTATGATGTTATGAAGAGATGCTTATGCGATGCATGATATGAATGCATTTTACGGACACGAGAGCCCGGAAAATTATCTCTTCTTACTTGCGCATTTGGGGGCGCAGTGCCCCATGTGTACAATTAAGAAGGTGATATGGACCTTCCGGCTTCCCGTGACAAAGGACGAGACCAACATACAATGCATGCTAGAGATAAAATGTAGGAGTGATTTGATTTGCACAAGCTTTTTGGAGTAGAAACATGGGACCAACTCATTTTATTTCAAAAAAGAAGTCGTATCCAGTCAAGGTCTGAGAGACCATACAAGTTTCCTAACGATTTCTAATTATGTGGGCCATTAAGTCTATCATATGCTGACAATAGCCGAGAAGCCCATGAATCTCTTCGGGGGCGGAGTAGGTGTCTGCCATCGCCTTGGCCTTGGCTAACAAGCGGGGAAGTTCTTGACTCCCGTTCAAGGTAAGAGCAAACCGGTCCATCCACATGGTTGCCTCTTGGTGTAAAGAGTCGATCACCCTTCCTCTAGCCTCTTTTTCCGCTTATACTTGAGCATACTCATCCGCGATTCTATGCTCGTGGGCCGTGGCTAGACCTAACTCTTCTTGGTACTTGGCGATGATAGCTAGCATGTTGGTCTCCGTCTAGCATAAACGCTGAGACAAGCTTCTTTTGGACCTTGAACAAGCAATTAACTCCTCTTTCAGAACCATGCTATGTGCTCGCGACTGGTCTCTTTCTTCCCTTTGCAACTCGAGTTCACTATTGCTACCCCATAGAGCTCCGCGAAATTTGTTCCGGCCATACTCTTCCTTGCGAGCCCTCTTGGTCTCTTGTTCAAGGGCTCTTGCGGTAATTGCATTCTCTTCCCGTAACCCGGCACACTCCTTCCGAACGTGTGTAGCAGCCAACTTGAACTTCTCCTTGGCGAGTTTTGCCTTTCCTAACTCGCTTTTGAGAGCTTGGACTTCTTCGTCCTCTTCCGGTGCTTCAAAATTCTCTTTGCTGACGACTTTTAACTTGGCGAGCCAATCTAAACCTCGTATGCGAACCTTCAGCCATTCGTGGTACCCACCAATGATGCCATTACGAATGCCTCTAAGCTCTTGATCTTTCCTTAACGGGGTTTCCCATGCCTTATGGATTCTTTGTATAGTCTTGGAATTCTGTGCGCCGAGATCCCTCACAAGGAAAGGAGACATGCTTTCTTCCGTCGGTGCTCCCCTCATGGGGTACCCTAGTTGTCTTATAGCGAGCGCGGGATTGTAGTTAATACAACCCCTCGTTCCTACCAGCGGAATGTTTGGGTATCCTCCACATGAGAAAAGGACTCCTTCTTTTCCTTCCTTCCATCGGGGAAACCAACTGATTGTTCTACCTCCTATCCCGGCCAAGAGCTGGTCCCAATCTATTCTCCTCTTTTCAGTACACGAGCGATGGCTCAGGAGCGGACATGGATGTCTTGCGTCTTGTTGGAACAAGCGCGAAACCAACCAAACACGGAGGGCGGGTAAGCAACAGATGATCCGTGCGCTACTCTTTTCGCACCTTCGGTCAAATGTGTCAAATAGATCTGCCAAGACAGCTACCACCAGACTTTCCTTGCTATGGTGGTAGGCAAGGAAAGCGTCGTTTGCTGCTAGGTCTACCAAACCATCCACGTTTGGAAAGAGGACGACCCCAAAAATTAGCAAAGCTAACACATCCATAAACGGGACCCAGTCTCCTTGATTGGCCATACCCCTCGCCTTGTCTTCTAGGTACTTCTGTGGTAGGCCCGCTATGCCGTTCCGAGTGTGTTTTATGCGGTCCAAACCTCTTGCTGAATCCTTGACCACAGTTGCAATTCTGCTCAAAGAGGGGAGACACCCGGAGGAAAGATATGGTTTTCTTCCCCCGAGAGGACATCCTAGAATTTCCTCAAATTCTTCAATGGTTGGTACTAATTGGAAGTCCCCGAATGTGAAGCACCTCAAAGGCTGGTCGTAGTATTGGGTAAGTGATGCAATGGCTTCTATGGACACCTCTGCTATGGTCAACTCTAAGATCTTTCCGTAAGTCTTGCGGAAGGCTTGCATTTGGAGGGGTTCCATCAACCGCCCTAATTCCTTGATGCTGGTGGTATCTGGGCTTTTGACCTTGACTTGGTAGAACCTCTTGCCGGTTTGATTTGTTCCCATGCTTACTAAAGTGAGACAAAAGCTGGTGCAAATCAAAACTCCGATATCTCATGGGTGGGATGGATGAATGCATGAAGAAATGCATATGACACAGATGCAATTTACGAATACGGGGGTCCGGGGAATTTGTCCCCTTCTTAGATACGACGTCTAGGGGTAGCAAAATGCCCCAACGCACGTTTTTAAGAAGGCGACACGGACCCTCCGTTGGTTTGTTTACAGTAGGGATCAAGACAGAACCCATATGCAATGCCTATGCAAAAGACACAATGCGGGAATGTACACAGTATGACAATATTTACTGAACATAAGCAAAAGGGTATATGATACTCATGCATGGCAGTGTGAAAAAATGGCACGCAGCGTGTTTGCTTCGTGCCCCTATTTAAGGGACCTATAAGGGAGAGAACTAACTAGGCTTTTAGCAATAATCCCCAAGGTAGTCATATCTCTCTTGATGGTTTCTAGAGGTATCATCCCCTTTGAAGAACATACTGCAGCAGTAGGGACTACTAGCAACAATACGTTTTCGAAGAGAAAAACTCTAGATGAGGGTTCACTGTAATCAAGCAAGTCGGAGACCTAGCATGATCACAGATTCACCTCCACTCCTTATGTTCCCATGAACCCGGGTATAGGGCCCTTTTTCACTCACAGTGTGTGCAAATAGTGTTAGTGTTTGTGTGCATCAAATGAATAAATATTTACCTCATGCATACATTCTAAAACTCACTAAAAGCAACAAATAGTTTATATACACAAGAACATAAGACAAATAAAGGGAAACCAACAAAGGAGAAAGTCATGATAAAACATTGCACAAGATTAAATGGCCTAACTCTCTAAAAAAAGTCCCCAGCGGAGTCGCCAACTGTCGCAACCTACCCTTTGGCGGGAGGGCGACGCGTGACTCGCGGGATGCGTGTTCCACGAAAGGAATACGCGCGGAGTCGCCACCAACGTTTATTTGAGGAAAACGTCGGAAAAACCGGAAAAGACGCGATCTACGAACTTTTTAGTGAAAGGTTCGGGAGTTGTATTTACGCACGGGGAAGGTATTAGCACCCCACACGCCCGTCCCAAGGGACGGCAGCCTTTAATCGAATGTGCAAACATGACTTTGATTTTTATGTTCCCTTTTATGTTCTTATATCCTTTATACCCTTTTTATATTTTTTTCTTTTTTGTGGTCGAAAAGGGTGTTTCCCTTTGCTCCTACGTATTCCTCAATTTGGGATGAGAAAATCAGACCTACGTAGTTCTTTCTTATCAAGTGATGCCTTTTTTACTTAAGTGGTGATCATTTTAAGGCGTTGGACCTTAAAAATGATCCATTTTACTTAGTGAGAAATTGAAATGACAAACTTCAAAAGCCTATTTTTGTGGACGAGCTTGACTAGGCGAGTTGATTTTAGCCTTAGTTTCACTTTAGTTATTAATCAATTCGATTAAGAATGAGAAATCCCAAAGAGAAAACGTCCGATTGATTTTCCGCTTTATTTCACTAAAAAGATATTTTTTTTGATTATTATATTATTTTTTACCTTTTTTTTGATTTCCAACGTGGTTACGGCATGACCGAACGGTCGGAATTGATTTTAACCGAAGTTAACGGATAATATAATTCAAACGTTCGGTGGAAATTTATTTTATTTTTAAGTTAAGCGAGAAATGACTTAAGCAAAATGGCTTAAGCATGTCAACAGGGGGGTATAAAAAGTAAACAAAACGAGAATAAAAATGCACGAAACACAATGTGGACCACTACGGGTACATAGAATGAATCGAAAAGCGTGGTTCGAGGTACTTACCCGTTGAAGATCGAAGAACGATGAAAAACGAATGAAGAACGTCGAAGAACGGTTGAAACCTTTGCGAGATTCCTCACGGAAAACGTTACGGAAACGTTTCGGAAGCGCCTCGGCTTAGATTTTCTTCACGGAAACAATTTTTCCAAGCAAATTCGAAAGAGAGAGAAGTGCCTAAGGGGCTGGACCCTTTTTCTTCTTGCATTCCTCCCCTATTTATAGCAAAATAGGGGAGGTGGTTGCCGCCCAGCTCGCCCAGGCGAGCTCAGCTCGCCCAGGCGAGCTCAGCTCGCCCAGGTGAGCAGGGTTGCTTCCTCCAGAAGCAACCGCCTCTTGGAGGAATCTTCTGGAGGGCCCAAGTGGGCCTGGGTGCTATTTGCACCCCCATTTTTACTAAGTACACCCCCCTCTGCTGTTTTTTGGTGATTCTTTTTTTGTAAAGTTACGGAAACTTACGAATTTCGTAACGATACTTGTTTTCTTTCCGTAATGTTACGGAACCTTGCGGATTACATAATCATCCCCTTTTTGACTTACGGAATGTTACGGAACCTCACTTAATTATGCAACGATGCTTCCATTTGATTTCCGATGTGTCACGGAAACTTACGGATTGTGCATCAATATTTTTTTGGTTTTTCGGCATGTCCTGGAATTTCATAAATTGCCTAATGATGGGTGCCAAGCACCTCACGAGGACCAAAGAATGGTCGCACGTCATCGAGCAAAGGTCCCCGGACGAAATTAGGGTATGACAGCGGGGCTCCAGACTCGAAGGTGGAGGATGCATGAAGAGCGCTAGGCAATGACATTCATGGGTCTCCGAAAAAAAGTGGAGAATGGAGAATTGGCGAACAGCGCTACGCAATAACTTCGCGGGGCTCCAGACTCGAAGGTGGAGGATGCATGAAGAGCTCTAGGAAATGACATTAATGGGTCTCCGAATAAAAGTGGAGAATGGTGAATTGGCGAACAGCGTTACGCAACAACTTCGCGGGGCTCCAGACTCAAAGGTGGAGGATGCATGAACAACGCTAGGCAATGACATTCATGGGTCTCCGAAAAAAAGTGGAGAATGGAGAATTGGCGAACAGCGCTATGCAATAACTTCGCGGGGCTCCAGACTCGAAGGTGGAGGATGCATGAACAGCGCTAGGCAATGACATTCGTGGGTCTCCGAATAAAAGTGGAGGATGGAGAATTGGCGAACAGCGCTACGCAATAACTTCGCGGGGCTCCAGACTCGAAGGTGGAGGATGCATGAAGAGCGCTAGGCAATGACATTCATGGGGCTCCGAATGAAATTGGAGAATGGAGAATTGGCGAACAGCACTACGCAATAATTTCGCGGGGCTCCAGACTCGAAGGTGGGGGATGCATGAACAGCGCTAGGCAATGACATTCATGGGTCTCCAAATAAAAAGTGGAGAATGGAGAATTGGCGAACAGCGCTACGCAATAACTTCGCGGGCCTCCAGACTGGAAGGTGGAGGACACATGAACAGCGCTAGGGAATGACATTCATGGGGCTCCGAATAAAAGTGGAGAATGGAGAATTGGCGAACAGCACTACGCAATAATTTCGCGGGGCTCCTGACTCGAAGGTGGAGGACACATGAACAGCGCTAGGGAATGACATTCATGGCTCTCTGAATAAAAGTAGCGAATGGAGAATTGGCGAACAGCGCTATGCAATAACTTCGCGGGGCTCCAGACTCGAAGGTGGAGGACACATGAACAGCGCTAGGGAATGACATTCATGGCTCTCCGAATAAAAGTAGCGAATGGAGAATTGGCGAACAGCGCTATGCAATAACTTCACGGGGCTCCAGACTCGAAGGTGGAGGATGCATGAAGAGCGCTACGCAATGCCATTCGCGGGTCTCCGAATAAAAGTGGAGGATGGAGAGTTGGCGAACAGCGCTACGCAATAATTTCGCGGGGCTCCAGAATAGAAGGTGGAGGATGCATGAAGAGCGCCACGCAATGCCATTCGTGGGTCTCCGAATAAAAGTGGAGGATGGAGAATTGGCGAACAGCACTACGCAATAACTTCGCGGGGCTCCAGACTCGAAGGTGGAGGATGCATGAAGAGCGCTAGGCAACGACATTCATGGGTCTCCGAAAAAAAGTGGAGAATGGAGAATTGGCGAACAGCGCTACGCAATAACTTCGCGGGGCTCCAGACTCGAAGGTGGAGGATGCATGAAGAGCGCTAGGCAATGACATTCATGGGTCTCCGAATAAAAGTGGAGAATGGAGAATTGGCGAAGAGCGCTACGCAATAACTTCGCGGGCCTCCAGACTGGAAGGTGGAGGACACATGAACAGCGCTAGGGAATGACATTCATGGGGCTCCGAATAAAAGTGGAGAATGGAGAATTGGCGAACAGCACTACGCAATAATTTCGCGGGGCTCCTGACTCGAAGGTGGAGGATGCATGAAGAGCGCTACGCAATGCCATTCGCGGGTCTCCGAATAAAAGTGGAGGATGGAGAGTTGGCGAACAGCGCTACGCAATAATTTCGCGGGGCTCCAGAATAGAAGGTGGAGGATGCATGAAGAGCGCCACGCAATGCCATTCGTGGGTCTCCGAATAAAAGTGGAGGATGGAGAATTGGCGAACAGCGCTACGCAATAACTTCGCGGGGCTCCAGACTCGAAGGTGGAGGATGCATGAAGAGCGCTAGGCAATGACATTCATGGGTCTCCGAAAAAAAGTGGAGAATGGAGAATTGGCGAACAGCGCTACACAATAACTTCGCGGGGCTCCAGACTCGAAGGTGGAGGATGCATGAAGAGCGCTAGGCAATGACATTCATGGGTCTCCGAAAAAAAGTGGAGAATGGAGAATTGGCGAACAGCGCTACACAATAACTTCGCGGGGCTCCAGACTCGAAGGTGGAGGATGCATGAAGAGCGCTAGGCAATGACATTCATGGGGCTCCGAATGAAATTGGAGAATGGAGAATTGGCGAATAGCACTACGCAATAATTTCGCGGGGCTCCAGACTCGAAGGTGGGGGATGCATGAACAGCGCTAGGCAATGACATTCATGGGTCTCCGAATAAAAAGTGGAGAATGGAGAATTGGCGAAGAGCGCTACGCAATAACTTCGCGGGCCTCCAGACTGGAAGGTGGAGGACACATGAACAGCGCTAGGGAATGACATTCATGGGGCTCCGAATAAAAGTGGAGAATGGAGAATTGGCGAACAGCACTACGCAATAATTTCGCGGGGCTCCTGACTCGAAGGTGGAGGATGCATGAAGAGCGCTACGCAATGCCATTCGCGGGTCTCCGAATAAAAGTGGAGGATGGAGAGTTGGCGAACAGCGCTACGCAATAATTTCGCGGGGCTCCAGAATAGAAGGTGGAGGATGCATGAAGAGCGCCACGCAATGCCATTCGTGGGTCTCCGAATAAAAGTGGAGGATGGAGAATTGGCGAACAGCGCTACACAATAACTTCGCGGGGCTCCAGACTCGAAGGTGGAGGATGCATGAAGAGCGCTAGGCAATGACATTCATGGGTCTCCGAAAAAAAGTGGAGAATGGAGAATTGGCGAACAGCGCTACGCAATAACTTCGCGGGGCTCCAGACTCGAAGGTGGAGGATGCATGAAGAGCGCTAGGCAACGACATTCATGGGTCTCCGAAAAAAAGTGGAGAATGGAGAATTGGCGAACAGCGCTACGCAATAACTTCGCGGGGCTCCAGACTCGAAGGTGGAGGATGCATGAAGAGCGCTAGGCAATGACATTCATGGGTCTCCGAAAAAAAGTGGAGAATGGAGAATTGGCGAACAGCGCTACACAATAACTTCGCGGGGCTCCAGACTCGAAGGTGGAGGATGCATGAACAGCGCTAGGCAATGACATTCATGGGTCTCCGAATAAAAAGTGGAGAATGGAGAATTGGCGAAGAGCGCTACGCAATAACTTCGCGGGCCTCCAGACTGGAAGGTGGAGGACACATGAACAGCGCTAGGGAATGACATTCATGGGGCTCCGAATAAAAGTGGAGAATGGAGAATTGGCGAACAGCACTACGCAATAATTTCGCGGGGCTCCTGACTCGAAGGTGGAGGACACATGAACAGCGCTAGGGAATGACATTCATGGCTCTCCGAATAAAAGTAGCGAATGGAGAATTGGCGAACAGCGCTATGCAATAACTTCGCGGGGCTCCAGACTCGAAGGTGGAGGATGCATGAAGAGCGCTACGCAATGCCATTCGCGGGTCTCCGAATAAAAGTGGAGGATGGAGAGTTGGCGAACAGCGCTACGCAATAATTTCGCGGGGCTCCAGAATAGAAGGTGGAGGATGCATGAAGAGCGCCACGCAATGCCATTCGTGGGTCTCCGAATAAAAGTGGAGGATGGAGAATTGGCGAACAGCGTTACGCAACAACTTCGCGGGGCTCCAGACTCAAAGGTGGAGGATGCATGAAGAGCGCTACGCAATGCCATTCGTGGGTCTCCGAATAAAAGTGGAGGATGGAGAATTGGCGAACAGCGCTACGCAATAACTTCGCGGGGCTCCAGACTCGAAGGTGGAGAATGCATGAAGAGCGCTAGGCAACGACATTCATGGGTCTCCGAAAAAAAGTGGAGGATGGAGAATTGGCGAACAGCGCTACGCAATAACTTCGCGGGGCTCCAGACTCGAAGGTGGAGGATGCATGAAGAGTGCTAGGCAATGACATTCATGGGTCTCCGAAAAAAAGTGGAGAATGGAGAATTGGCGAACAGCGCTACGCAATAACTTCGCGGGGCTCCAGACTCGAAGGTGGAGGATGCATGAAGAGCGCTAGGCAATGACATTAATGGGTCTCCGAATAAAAGTGGAGAATGGTGAATTGGCGAACAGCGTTACGCAACAACTTCGCGGGGCTCCAGACTCAAAGGTGGAGGATGCATGAACAACGCTAGGCAATGACATTCATGGGTCTCCGAAAAAAAGTGGAGAATGGAGAATTGGCGAACAGCGCTACGCAATAACTTCGCGGGGCTCCAGACTGGAAGGTGGAGGACACATGAACAGCGCTAGGGAATGACATTCATGGGGCTCCGAATAAAAGTGGAGAATGGAGAATTGGCGAACAGCACTACGCAATGATTTTGCGGGGCTCCTGACTCGAAGGTGGAGGACACATGAACAGCGCTAGGGAATGACATTCATGGCTCTCTGAATAAAAGTAGAGAATGGAGAATTGGCGAACAGCGCTATGCAATAACTTCGCGGGGCTCCAGACTCGAAGGTGGAGGATGCATGAAGAGCGCTACGCAATGCCATTCGTGGGTCTCCGAATAAAAGTGGAGGATGGAGAATTGGCGAACAGCGTTACGCAACAACTTCGCGGGGCTCCAGACTCAAAGGTGGAGGATGCATGAAGAGCGCTACGCAATGCCATTCGTGGGTCTCCGAATAAAAGTGGAGGATGGAGAATTGGCGAACAGCGCTACGCAATAACTTCGCGGGGCTCCAGACTCGAAGGTGGAGAATGCACGAAGAGCGCTAGGCAACGACATTCATGGGTCTCCGAAAAAAAGTGGAGGATGGAGAATTGGCGAACAGCGCTACGCAATAACTTCGCGGGGCTCCAGACTCGAAGGTGGAGGATGCATGAAGAGCGCTAGGCAATGACATTCATGGGGCTCCGAATAAAATTGGAGAATGGAGAATTGGCGAACAGCACTACGCAATAATTTCGCGGGGCTCCAGACTCGAAGGTGGGGGATGCATGAACAGCGCTAGGCAATGACATTCATGGGTCTCCGAATAAAAAGTGGAGAATGGAGAATTGGCGAACAGCGCTACGCAATAACTTCGCGGGGCTCCAGACTGGAAGGTGGAGGACACATGAACAGCGCTAGGGAATGACATTCATGGGGCTCCGAATAAAAGTGGAGAATGGAGAATTGGCGAACAGCACTACGCAATGATTTTGCGGGGCTCCTGACTCGAAGGTGGAGGACACATGAACAGCGCTAGGGAATGACATTCATGGCTCTCTGAATAAAAGTAGAGAATGGAGAATTGGCGAACAGCGCTATGCAATAACTTCGCGGGGCTCCAGACTCGAAGGTGGAGGATGCATGAAGAGCGCTACGCAATGCCATTCGTGGGTCTCCGAATAAAAGTGGAGGATGGAGAATTGGCGAACAGCGTTACGCAACAACTTCGCGGGGCTCCAGACTCAAAGGTGGAGGATGCATGAAGAGCGCTACGCAATGCCATTCGTGGGTCTCCGAATAAAAGTGGAGGATGGAGAATTGGCGAACAGCGCTACGCAATAACTTCGCGGGGCTCCAGACTCGAAGGTGGAGAATGCATGAAGAGCGCTAGGCAACGACATTCATGGGTCTCCGAAAAAAAGTGGAGGATGGAGAATTGGCGAACAGCGCTACGCAATAACTTCGCGGGGCTCCAGACTCGAAGGTGGAGGATGCATGAAGAGCGCTAGGCAATGACATTCATGGGGCTCCGAATAAAATTGGAGAATGGAGAATTGGCGAACAGCACTACGCAATAATTTCGCGGGGCTCCAGACTCGAAGGTGGGGGATGCATGAACAGCGCTAGGCAATGACATTCATGGGTCTCCGAATAAAAAGTGGAGAATGGAGAATTGGCGAACAGCGCTACGCAATAACTTCGCGGGGCTCCAGACTGGAAGGTGGAGGACACATGAACAGCGCTAGGGAATGACATTCATGGGGCTCCGAATAAAAGTGGAGAATGGAGAATTGGCGAACAGCACTACGCAATGATTTGCGGGGCTCCTGACTCGAAGGTGGAGGACACATGAACAGCGCTAGGGAATGACATTCATGGCTCTCTGAATAAAAGTAGAGAATGGAGAATTGGGCGAACAGCGCTATGCAATAACTTCGCGGGGCTCCAGACTCGAAGGTGGAGGATGCATGAAGAGCGCTACGCAATGCCATTCGTGGGTCTCCGAATAAAAGTGGAGGATGGAGAATTGG
>NW_021144196.1:0-22163 GCF_004193775.1 Glycine soja
ATCGGACCTCCGAGTGAAAGGTTATGACCATTTGAATTTCTCGAGAGCTTCCGTTGTTGAGTTTCGTGCGTCTCGATATATTATGCGCCTGAATCGGACCTCCATGTGAAAAGTTATGACCATTTTAATTTCTCGAGAGGTTCCGTTGTTCAATTCCGTGCGTCTCGATATGTTATGCGCCTGAATCGAACCTCCGAGTGAAAAGCTATGACCATTTGAATTTCTCAAGAGCTTCTGTTGTTCAATTTCGTGCGTCTCGATATATTATGCGCCTGAATCGAACCTTCGAGTGAAAAGTTATGACCATTCGAATTTCTCGAGAGCTTTCGGTTTTCAATTCTGTGCGACTCGATAAATTATGCGCCTGAATCGAACCTCCGAGTGAAAAGTTATGACCATTTGAATTTCTCGAGAGCTTCTATTGTTCAATTTCGTGTGTCTCGATATATTATGCGCTTGAATCGGACCTCCGAGTGAAAGGTTATGACCATTTGAATTTCTCGAGAGCTTCCGTTGTTGAGTTTCGTGCGTCTCGATATATTATGCGTCTGAATCGGACCTCCATGTGAAAAGTTATGACCATTTTAATTTCTCGAGAGGTTCCGTTGTTCAATTCCGTGCGTCTCGATATGTTATGCGCCTGAATCGAACCTCCGAGTGAAAAGTTATGACCATTTGAATTTCTCGAGAGCTTCTGTTGTTCAATTTCGACCGTCTCGATATATTACGCGACTGAATCTAAGCTCCGTGTGAAAAGTTATGACCATTTGAATTTTTCGAGAGCTTCCGTTCAATTTCGAGCGTCTCGATATATTATGCGCCTGAATCTGACCTTCGTGTAAAAAGTTATGACCATTTGAATTTCTTGAGAGCTTTCGTTGTTCAATTGCGAACATCTCTATATGTGATGCGCTTGAATCAGACCTCCAAGTTAAAAGTAATGACCATTTGAATTTCTCGAGAGCTTCCGTTGTCCATTTTCGAGCGTCTCGATATATTATGCTCCTGAATCGGACCTCCGTGTGAAAAGTTATGACCATTTGAATTTCTCGACAGCTTCCATTGTTCAATTTCGTGCGTCTCGATATATTATTAGCCTGAATCGGACCTCCGAGTGAAAAGTTATGACCATTTGAATTTCTCATGAGCTTCCGTTGTTCAATTTCGAGTGTCTTGATATATTACGCGCCTGAATCGGACCTCCGTGTGAAAATTTATGACCATTGGAATTTTTCGAGAGCTTCCGTTGTTCAATTTCAAGTGTCTCTATATTTGATGCGCCTGAATCGGACCTTCGAGTGAAAAGTAATGACCATTTGAATTTCTCGACAGCTTCCGTTGTTCAATTTCGTGCGTCTCGATATATTATGCGCCTGAATCGGACCTTCGTGTGAAAAGTTATGACCATTTGAATTTCTCATGAGCTTCCGTTGTTCAATTTCGAGTGTCTTGATATATTACGCGCCTGAATCGGACCTCCGTGTGAAAATTTATGACCATTGGAATTTTTCGAGAGCATCCGTTGTTCAATTTCGAGCGTCTCGATATATTATGCGCCTGAATCTGACCTTCGTGTAAAAAGTTATGACCATTTGAATTTCTCATGAGCTTCCGTTGTTCAATTTCGAGTGTCTTGATATATTACGCGCCTGAATCTGACCTCCGTATGAAAAGTTATGACAATTTAAATTTCTCGACAGCTTCCGTTGTTCAATTTCGTGCGTCTCGATATATTATGCGCCTGAATCGGACCTTCGTGTGAAAAGTTATGACCATTTGAATTTCTCATGAGCTTCCGTTGTTCAATTTCGACCGTCTCGATATATTACGCGCCTGAATCTGACCTCCGTGTGAAAAGTTATGACCATTTGAATTTCTCATTAGCTTCCGTTGTTCAATTTCGACCGTCTCGATATATTACGCGCCTGAATGTAACCTCCGTGCGAAAAGTTATGACCATTTGAATTTTTCGAGAGCTTCCGTTGTTCAATTTCGAGCGTCTCGATATATTATGCGCCTGAATCTGACCTTCGTGTAAAAAGTTATGACCATTTGAATTTCTCGAGAACTTCCGTTGTTCAATTGCGAACATCTCTATATGTGATGCGCCTGAATCGGACCTCCGAGTTAAAAGTAATAACCATTTGAATTTCTCGAGAGTTTCCGTTGTCCATTTTCGAGCGTCTCGATATATTATGCTCCTGAATCGGACCTCCGTGTGAAAAGTTATGACCATTTGAATTTCTCGACAGCTTCCATTGTTCAATTTCGTGCGTCTCGATATATTATTAGCCTGAATCGGACCTCCGTGTGAAAAGTTATGACCATTTGAATTTCTCACGAGCTTCCGTTGTTCAATTTCGACCGTCTCGATATATTACGCGCCTGAATATGACCTCCGTGTGAAAAGTTATGACCGTTTGAATTTCTCATGAGCTTTTGTTGTTCAATTTCGACCGTCTCGATATATTACGCGCCTGAATCTGACCTCCGTGTAAAAAGTTATGACCATTTGAATTTCTCGAGAACTTCCGTTGTTCAATTGCGAACATCTCTATATATTATGTGCCTGAATCGGACCTCCGAGTTAAAAGTAATAACCATTTGAATTTCTCGAGAGCTTCCGTTGTCCATTTTCGAGCGTCTCGTTATATTACGCGTCTGAATCTGACCTCCGTGTGAAAAGTTATGACCTTTTGAATTTCTCATGAGCTTCCGTTGTTCAATTTCGACCGTCTCGATATATTACGCGCCTGAATCTAACCTCCGTGTGAAAAGTTATGACCATTTGAATTTCTCATGAGCTTCCGTTGTTCAATTTCGACCGTCTCGATATATTACGCGCCTGAATCTGACCTCCGTGTGAAAAGTAATGACCATTTGAATTTCTCATGAGCTTCCGTTGTTCAATTTCGTCCGTCTCGATATATTACGCGCCTGAATGTGACCTCCGTATGAAAAGTTATTACCATTTGAATTTTTCGAGAGCTTCCGTTGTTCAATTTCGAGCGTCTCGATATATTATGCGCCTGAATCTGACCTCCGTGTAAAAAGTTATGACCATTTGAATTTCTTGAGAGCTTTCGTTGTTCAATTTCGACCGTCTCGATATATTATGCGCCTGAATTTGACCTCCGTGTGAAAAGTTATGACCATTTGAATATCTCGAGAACTTCCGTTGTTCAATTGCGAACATCTCTATATGTGATGCGCCTGAATCTGACCTCCGAGTTAAAAGTAATGACCATTTGAATTTCTCGAGAGCTTCCGTTGTCCATTTTCGAGCGTCTCGATATATTATGCACCTGAATCTGACCTCCGTGTGAAAAGTTATGACCATTTAAATTTCTCGACAGCTTCCGTTGTTCAATTTCGAGCGTCTCGATATATTATGCACCAGAATCGGACCTGCGAGTGAAAAGTTATGACCACTTGAATTTCTCTAGGCCTTACGTTGTTCAATGTCGAGCGTCTGGATATATTATGTGCCTAAATCTGACCTCCGTGTCAAACGTTATGACCATTTGAATTTCTCGATAGCTTCCGTTGTTCAATTGCGAGCATCTCTATATTTGATGCGCCTGAATCAGAACTTCGAGTGAAAAGTAATGACCATTTGAATTTCTCGAGAGCTTCCGTTGTTCAATTTTGAGCGTCTCGAAATATTATGTGCCTGAATCTGACCTCCGTGTAAAAAGTTATGACCATTTGAATTTCTCTATAGCTTCCGTTGTACAATGTCGAGCATCTCGATATGTTATGCACCTGAATCTGACCTCCGTGTGAAAAGTTATGACCATTTGAATTTTTCGAGAGCTTCCGTTGTTCAATTTCGAGCGTCGCGATATATTATGCGCCTGAATCTGACCTCCGTGTAAAAAGTTATGACCATTTG
Organism: Glycine soja; assembly: GCF_004193775.1. Taxonomy (NCBI): domain Eukaryota; kingdom Viridiplantae; phylum Streptophyta; class Magnoliopsida; order Fabales; family Fabaceae; genus Glycine; species Glycine soja. The sequence continues at coordinate 3,896 of NW_021144196.1, forward strand.
AATTTCTCGAGAGCCTCCGTTGTTCAATTGCAAACATCCCTATATGTGATTCGCCTGAATCAGACCTCCGAGTTAAAAGTAATGACCATTTGAATTTCTCGAGAGCTTCCGTTGTCCATTTTCGAGCGTCTCGATATATTATGCACCTGAATCTGACCTCCGTGTGAAAAGTTATGACAATTTAAATTTCTCGACAGCTTCCGTTGTTCAATTTCGTGCGTCTCGATATATTATGCGCCTGAATCGGACCTTCGTGTGAAAAGTTATGACCATTTGAATTTCTCATGAGCTTCCGTTGTTCAATTTCGACCGTCTCGATATATTACACGCCTGAATCTGACCTCCGTGTGAAAAGTTATGACCATTTGAATTTCTCATTAGCTTCCGTTGTTCAATTTCGACCGTCTCGATATATTACGCGCCTGAATCTAACCTCCGTGCGAAAAGTTATGACCATTTGAATTTTTCGAGAGCTTCCGTTGTTCAATTTCGAGCGTCTCGATATATTATGCGCCTGAATCTGACCTTCGTGTAAAAAGTTATGACCATTTGAATTTCTTGAGAGCTTTCGTTGTTCAATTGCAAACATCTCTATATGGGATGCGCCTGAATCAGACCTCCAAGTTAAAAGTAATGACCATTTGAATTTCTCGAGAGCTTCCGTTGTCCATTTTCGAGCGTCTCGATATATTATGCTCCTGAATCAGACCTCCGTGTGAAAAGTTATGACCATTTGAATTTCTCGACAGCTTCCATTGTTCAATTTCGTGCGTCTCGATATATTATTAGCCTGAATCGGACCTCCGTGTGAAAAGTTATGACCATTTGAATTTCTCACGAGCTTCCGTTGTTCAATTTCGACCGTCTCGATATATTACGCGCCTGAATATGACCTCCGTGTGAAAAGTTATGACCGTTTGAATTTCTCATGAGCTTTTGTTGTTCAATTTCGACCGTCTCGATATATTACGCGCCTGAATCTGACCTCCGTGTAAAAAGTTATGACCATTTGAATTTCTCGAGAACTTCCGTTGTTCAATTGCGAACATCTCTATATGTGATGCGCCTGAATCGGACCTCCGAGTTAAAAGTAATAACCATTTGAATTTCTCGAGAGCTTCCGTTGTCCATTTTCGAGCGTCTCGATATATTATGCACCTGAATCTGACCTCCGTGTGAAAAGTTATGACCATTTAAATTTCTCGACAGCTTCCGTTGTTCAATTTCGTGCGTCTCGATATATTACGCGCCTGAATCTGACCTCCGTGAGAAAAGTTATGACCATTTGAATTTCTCATGAGCTTCCGTTGTTCAATTTCGACCGTCTCGATAGATTACACGCCTGAATCTGACCTCCGTATGAAAAGTTATGACCATTTGAATTTTTCGAGAGCTTCCGGTGTTCAATTTCGAGCGTCTCGATATACTATGCGCCTGAATCTGACCTCCGTGTAAAAAGTTATGACCATTTGAATTTCTCGAGAACTTCCGTTGTTCAATTGCGAACATCTCTATATGTGATGCGCCTGAATCGGACCTCCGAGTTAAAAGTAATGACCATTCGAATTTCTCGAGAGCTTCCGTAGTCCATTTTCGAGTGTCTCGATATATTATGCACCTGAATCTGACCTCCGTGTGAAAAGTTATGACCATTTAAATTTCTCGACAGCTTCCGTTGTTCAATTTCGTGCGTCTCGATATATTATGCGCCTGAATCGGACCTTCGTGTGAAAAGTTATGACCATTTGAATTTCTCGAGAGGTTCCGTTGTTCAATTCCGTGCGTCTCGATATATTATGCGCTTGAATCGGACCTCCGAGTGAAAGGTTATGACCGTTTGAATTTCTCGAGAGCTTCCGTTGTTGAGTTTCGTGCGTCTCGATATATTATGCGCCTGTATCGGACCTCCATGTGAAAAGTTATGACCATTTGAATTTCTCGAGAACTTCCGTTGTTCAATTGCGAACATCTCTATATGTGATGCGCCTGAATCGGACCTCCGAGTTAAAAGTAATAACCATTTGAATTTCTCGAGAGCTTCCGTTGTCCATTTTCGAGCGTCTCGATATATTATGCACCTGAATCTGACCTCCGGGCTTCCGTTGTTCAATTTCGACCGTCTCGATAGATTACACGCCTGAATCTGACCTCTGTATGAAATGTTATGACCATTTGAATTTTTCGAGAGCTTCCGTTGTTCAATTTCGAGTGTCTCGATATATTATGCGCCTGAATCTGACCTCCGTGTAAAAAGTTATGACCCTTTGAATTTCTCGAGAACTTTCGTTGTTCAATTGCGAACATCTCTATATGTGATGCGCCTGAATCGGACCTCCGAGTTAAAAGTAATGACCATTTGAATTTCTCGAGAGCTTCCATTGTCCATTTTCTAGCGTTTCGATATATTATGCACCTGAATCTGACCTCCGTGTGAAAAGTTATGACCATTTAAATTTCTCGACAGCTTCCGTTGTTCAATTTCGTGCGTCTCGATATATTATGCGCCTGAATAGGACCTTCGTGTGAAAAGTTATGACCATTTGAATTTCTCATGAGCTTCCGTTTTTCAATTTCGACCGTCTCGTTATATTACGCGTCTGAATCTGACCTCCGTGTGAAAAGTTATGACCTTTTGAATTTCTCATGAGCTTCCGTTGTTCAATTTCGACCGTCTCGATATATTACGCGCCTGAATCTAACCTCCGTGTGAAAAGTTATGACCATTTGAATTTCTCATGAGCTTCCGTTGTTCAATTTCGACCGTCTCGATATATTACGCGCCTGAATCTGACCTCCGTGTGAAAAGTAATGACCATTTGAATTTCTCATGAGCTTCCGTTGTTCAATTTCGTCCGTCTCGATATATTACGCGCCTGAATGTGACCTCCGTATGAAAAGTTATTACCATTTGAATTTTTCGAGAGCTTCCGTTGTTCAATTTCGAGCGTCTCGATATATTATGCGCCTGAATCTGACCTCCGTGTAAAAAGTTATGACCATTTGAATTTCTCATGAGCTTCCGTTGTTCAATTTCGACCGTCTCGATATATTATGCGCCTGAATTTGACCTCCGTGTGAAAAGTTATGACCATTTGAATTTCTCAAGAGCTTCCGTTGTTCAATTTCGAGCGTCTCGATATATTATGCACCAGAATCGGACCTGCGAGTGAAAAGTTATGACCACTTGAATTTCTCTAGGCCTTACGTTGTTCAATGTCGAGCGTCTGGATATATTATGTGCCTAAATCTGACCTCCGTGTCAAACGTTATGACCATTTGAATTTCTCGATAGCTTCCGTTGTTCAATTGCGAGCATCTCTATATTTGATGCGCCTGAATCGGAACTTCGAGTGAAAAGTAATGACCATTTGAATTTCTCGAGAGCTTCCGTTGTTCAATTTTGAGCGTCTCGAAATATTATGTGCCTGAATCTGACCTCCGTGTAAAAAGTTATGACCATTTGAATTTCTCTATAGCTTCCGTTGTACAATGTCGAGCATCTCGATATGTTATGCACCTGAATCTGACCTCCGTGTGAAAAGTTATGACCATTTGAATTTTTCGAGAGCTTCCGTTGTTCAATTTCGAGCGTCGCGATATATTATGCGCCTGAATCTGACCTCCGTGAAAAAAGTTATGACCATTTGAATTTCTCGAGAGCCTCCGTTGTTCAATTGCAAACATCCCTATATGTGATTCGCCTGAATCAGACCTCCGAGTTAAAAGTAATGACCATTTGAATTTCTCGAGAGCTTCCGTTGTCCATTTTCGAGCGTCTCGATATATTATGCACCTGAATCTGACCTCCGTGTGAAAAGTTATGACCATTTAAATTTCTAGACAGCTTCCCATGTTCAATTTCGTGTGTCTCGATATATTATGCGCCTGAATCGGACCTTCGTGTGAAAAGTTATGACCATTTGAATTTCTCGAGAGCTTCCGTTGTTCAATTACCTTCCGTTGTTCAATTGCGAGCATCTCTATATTTGATGTGCCTGAATCGGACCTTCGAGTGAAAAGTAATGACCATTTGAATTTATCGTGAGCTTCCGTTGTTCAATTTCGAGCGTCTCGAAATATTATGTGCCTGAATCTGACCTCCATGTGAAAAGTTATGACCATTTGAATTTCTCATGAGCTTCCGTTATTCAATTTCGACCGTCTCGATATATTACGCGCCTGAATCTGACCTCCGTGTGAAAAGTTATGACCATTTTAATTTCGCGAATACTTCAGTTGTTCAATTTCGTGCGTCTCGATATATTATGCGCCTGAATCTGACCTCCGTGTGAAAAGTTAAGACCATTTGAATTTCTCATGAGCTTCTGTTGTTGAATTTCGACCGTCTCGATATAATACGCGCCTGAATCTGACCTCCGTGTGAAAAGTTATGACCATTTTAATTTCTTGAGAGCTTCTGTTGTTGAATTTCGAGCGTCTCGATATATTACGCGCCTGAATCTGACCTCCGTGTGAAAAGTTATGACCATTTGAATTTCTCATGAGCTTCCATTGTTCAATTTCGACCGTCTCGATATATTACGCGCCTGAATCTGACCTCCGTGTGAAAAGTTACGACCATTTGAATTTCTCATGAGCTTCCATTGTTCAATTTCGAGCGTCTCGATATATTACGCGCTTGAATCTGACCTCCGTGTGAAAAGTTAAGACCATTTGAATTTCTCATGAGCTTCCGTTGTACAATGTCGAGCATCTCGATATGCTATGCGCGTGAATCTGACCTCCGTGTGAAAAGTTATGACCATTTAAATTTCTCGACAGCTTCCGTTGTTCAATTTCGAGCGTCGCGATATATTATGCGCCTGAATCTGACCTCCGTGTAAAAAGTTATGACCATTTGAATTTCTCGAGAGCCTCCGTTGTTCAATTGCAAACATCCCTATATGTGATGCGCCTGAATCGGAACTTCGAGTGAAAAGTAATGACCATTTGAATTTCTCGAGAGCTTCCGTTGTCCATTTTCGAGCGTCTCGATATATTATGATCCTGAATCTGACCTCCGTGTGAAAAGTTATGACCATTTAAATTTCTAGACAGCTTCCCATGTTCAATTCCGTGCGTCTCGATATATTATGCGCCTGAATCGGACCTTCGTGTGAAAAGTTATGACCATTTGAATTTCTCATGAGCTTCCGTTGTTCAATTTCGACCGTCTCGATATATTACGCGCCTGAATCGGACCTTCGTGTGAAAAGTTATGACCATTTGAATTTCTCATGAGCTTCCGTTGTTCAATTTCGACCGTCTCGATATATTACGCGCCTGATTCTAAACTCCGTGTGTAAAGTTATGACCATTTGAATTTCTCGACAGCTTCCATTGTTCAATTTGGACCGTCTCGATATATTACGCGCCTGAATCTGACCTCCGTGTGAAAATTTATGACCATTTGAATTTTTCGAGAGCTTCCGTTGTTCAATTTCGAGCGTCTCGAAATATTATGTGCCTGAATCTGACCTCTGTGTAAAAAGTTATGACCATTTGAATTTCTCGATAGCTTCCGTTGTTCAATTGGGAGCATCTCTATATTTGATGCGCCTGAATCGGACCTTCGAGTGAAAAGTAATGACCATTTGAATTTATCGTGAGCTTCCGTTGTTCAATTTCGAGCGTCTCGAAATATTATGTGCCTGAATCTGACCTCCGTGTGAAAAGTTATGACCATTTGAATTTCTCATGACCTTCCGTTATTCAATTTCGACCGTCTCGATATATTACGCGCCTGAATCTGACCTCCGTGTGAAAAGTTATGACCATTTTAATTTCGGGAATACTTCAGTTGTTCAATTTCGTGCGTCTCGATATATTATGCGCCTGAATCTGACCTCCGTGTGAAAAGTTAAGACCATTTGAATTTCTCATGAGCTTCTGTGGTTGAATTTCGACCGTCTCGATATAATACGTGCCTGAATCTGACCTCCGTGTGAAAAGTTATGACCATTTGAATTTCTTGAGAGCTTCTGTTGTTGAATTTCGAGCGTCTCGATATATTACGCGCCTGAATCTGACCTCCGTGTGAAAAGTTATGACCATTTGAATTTCTCATGAGCTTCCATTGTTCAATTTCGACCGTCTCGATATATTACGCGCCTGAATCTGACCTCCGTGTGAAAAGTTACGACCATTTGAATTTCTCATGAGCTTCCATTGTTCAATTTCGAGCGTCTCGATATATTACGCGCCTGAATCTGACCTCCGTGTGAAAAGTTAAGACCATTTGAATTTCTCATGAGCTTCCGTTGTACAATGTCGAGCATCTCGATATGCTATGCGCGTGAATCTGACCTCCGTGTGAAAAGTTATGACCATTTAAATTTCTCGACAGCTTCCGTTGTTCAATTTCGAGCGTCGCGATATATTATGCGCCTGAATCTGACCTCCGTGTAAAAAGTTATGACCATTTGAATTTCTCGAGAGCTTCCGTTGTTCAATGGCAAACATCCCTATATGTGATGCGCCTGAATCAGACCTCCGAGTTAAAAGTAATGACCATTTGAATTTCTCGAGAGCTTCAGTTGTCCATTTTCGAGCGTCTCGATATATTATGAGCCTGAATCTGACCTCCGTGTGAAAAGTTATGACCATTTAAATTTCTAGACAGCTTCCCATGTTCAATTTCGTGCGTCTCGATATATTATGCGCCTGAATCGGACCTTCGTGTGAAAAGTTATGACCATTTGAATTTCTCATGAGCTTCCGTTGTTCAATTTCGACCGTCTCGATATATTACGCGCCTGAATCCGACCTCCGTGTGAAAAGTTATGACCATTTGAATTTCTCTTGAGCTTCCATTGTTCAATTTCGACCTTCTCGATATATTACGCGCCTGAATCTGACCTCCGTGTGAAAAGTTATGACCAGTTGAATTTCTCATGAGCTTCCGTTGTTCAATTTCGAGCGTCTCGATATATTACGCGCCTGAATCTGACCTCTGTGTGAAAAGTTATGACCATTTAAATTTCTCATGAGCTTCTGTTGTTCAATTTTGACCGTCTCGATATATTACGCCCCAGAATCTAACCTCCGTGTGAAAAGTTATGACCATTTGAATTTTTTGAGAGCTTCCGTTGTTCAATTTTGAGCGTCTCAATATATCATGCGCCTGAATCTGACCTCCGTGTAAAAAGTTATGACCATTTGAATATCTCGAGAACTTCCGTTGTTCAATTGCGAACATCTCTATATGTGATGCGCCTGAATCTGACCTCCGAGTTAAAAGTAATGACCATTTGAATTTCTCGAGAGCTTCCGTTGTCCATTTTCGAGCGTCTCAATATATTATGCACCTGAATCTGACCTCCGTGTGAAAAGTTATGACCATTTAAATTTCTCGACAGCTTCCGTTGTTCAATTTCATGCGTCTCGATATATTACGCGCCTGAATCTGACCTCCGTGTGAAAAGTTATGACCATTTGAATTTCTCATGAGCTTCCGTTGTTCAATGTCGAGCGTCTGGATATATTATGCGTCTGAATCTGATCTCCGGTTGAAAACTTATGACCATTTGAATTTCTCGAGAGCTTCCGTTGTTAAATTTTGTGCGTCTCGATATATTATGCGCCTGAATCGGACCTCCGTGTGAAAAGTTATGACCATTTGAATTTCTCACGAGCTTCCATTTTTCAATTTCGAGCGTCTCGATATATTACGCGCCTGAATCTGACCTCCGTGTGTAAAGTTATGACCATTTGAATTTCTCATGAGCTTCCGTTGTTCAATTTCGACCGTCTCGATAGATTACACGCCTGAATTTGACCTCTGTATGAAAAGTTATGACCATTTGAATTTTTCGAGAGCTTCCGTTGTTCAATTTCGAGTGTCTCGATATATTATGCGCCTGAATCTGACCTCCGTGTAAAAGGTTATGACCATTTGAATTTCTCGAGAACTTCCGTTGTTCAATTTCGACCGCCTCGATATATTACGCGCCTGAATCTGACCTACGTGTGAAACGTTATGACCATTTGAATTTCTCATGAGCTTCCGTTGTTCAATTTCGACCGTCTCGATATATTACGCGCCTGAATCTGACTTCCGTATGAAAAGTTATGACCATTTGAATTTTTCGAAAGCTTCCGTTGTTCAATTTCGAGAGTCTCGATATATTATGCGCCTGAATCTGACCTCCGTGTAAAGAGTTATGACCATTTGAATTTCTCGAGAGCTTCCGTTGTCCATTTTCGAGCGTCTCGATATATTATGCGCCTGAATCTGACCTCCGTGTGAAAAGTTATGACCATTTGAATTTCTCATGAGCTTCCGTTGTTCAATTTCGACCGTCTCGATATATTACGCGCCTGAATCTATCCTCCGTGTGAAAAGTTATGACCATTTGAATTTCTCATGAGCTTCCGTTGTTCAATTTCGACCGTCTCGATATATTACGCGCCTGAATCTGACCTCCGTGTGAAAAGTTATGACCATTTGAATTTCTCATGAGCTTTCGTTGTTCAATTTCGACCGTCTCGATATATTACGCGCCTGAATCTGACCTCCGTATGAAAAGTTATTAACATTTGAATTTCTCATGAGCTTCCGTTGTTCATTTTCGACCGTCTCGATATATTACGCGCCTGAATCTAACCTCCGTGTGAAAAGTTATGACCATTTGAATTTTTCGAGAGCTTCCGTTGTTCAATTTCGAGCGTCTCGATATATTATGCACCTAAATCTGACCTCCGTGTAAAAAGTTACGACGATTTGAATTTCTCGAGAGCATCCGTTGTTCAATTGCAAACATCTTTATATGTGATGCGCCTGAATCAGACGTCCGAGTTAAAAGTAATGACCATTTGAATTTCTCGAGAGCTTCCGTTGTCCATTTTCGAGCGTCTCGATATATTATGCGCCTGAATTTGACCTCCGTGTGAAAAGTTATGACCATTTGAATTTCTCAAGAGCTTCCATTGTTCAATTTCGAGCGTCTCGATATATTATGCGCCTGAATCGGACCTGCGAGTGAAAAGGTATGACCATTTGAATTTCTCGAGGCCTTACGTTGTTCAATGTCGAGCGTCTGGATATATTATGTGCCTGAATCTGACCTCCGTGTAAAAAGTTATGACCATTTGAATTTCTCGATAGCTTCCATTGTTCAATTGCGAGCATCTCTATATTTGATGTGCCTGAATCGGACCTTCGAGTGAAAAGTAATGACCATTTGAATTTCTCGAGAGCTTCCATTGTCCATTTTCTAGCGTTTCGATATATTATGCACCTTAATCTGACCTCCGTGTGAAAAGTTATGACCATTTAAATTTCTCGACAGCTTCCGTTCTTCAATTTCGTGCGTCTCGATATATTATGCGCCTGAATAGGACCTTCGTGTGAAAAGTTATGACCATTTGAATTTCCCATGAGCTTCCGCTGTTCAATTTCGACCGTCTCGATATATTACGCGTCTGAATCTGACCTCCGTGTGAAAAGTTATGACCTTTTGAATTTCTCATGAGCTTCCGTTGTTCAATTTCGACCGTCTCGATATATTACGCGCCTGAATCTAACCTCCGTGTGAAAAGTTATGACCATTTGAATTTCTCAAGAGCTTCCGTTGTTCAATTGCGAGCATCTCTATATTTGATGTGCCTGAATCGGAACTTCGAGTGAAAAGTAATGACCATTTGAATTTCTCGAGAGCTTCCGTTGTTCAATTTTGAGCGTCTCGAAATATTATGTGCCTGAATCTGACCTCCGTGTAAAAAGTTATGACCATTTGAATTTCTCCATAGCTTCCGTTGTACAATGTCGAGCATCTCGATATGTTATGCACCTGAATCTGACCTCCGTGTGAAAAGTTATGACCATTTGAATTTTTCGAGAGCTTCCGTTGTTCAATTTCGAGCGTCGCGATATATTATGCGCCTGAATCTGACCTCCGTGTAAAAAGTTATGACCATTTGAATTTCTCGAGAGCCTCCGTTGTTCAATTGCAAACATCCCTATATGTGATGCGCCTGAATCAGACCTCCGAGTTAAAAGTAATGACCATTTGAATTTCTCGAGAGCTTCCGTTGTCCATTTTCGAGCGTCTCGATATATTATGCACCTGAATCTGACCTCCGTGTGAAAAGTTATGACCATTTAAATTTCTCGACAGCTTCCGTTGTTCAATTTCGAGCGTCGCGATATATTATGCGCCTGAATCTGACCTCCGTGTAAAAAGTTATGACCATTTGAATTTCTCGAGAGCTTCCGTTGTTCAATTGCAAACATCCCTATATGTGATGCGCCTGAATCAGACCTCCGAGTTAAAAGTAATGACCATTTGAATTTCTCGAGAGCTTAAGTTGTCCATTTTCGAGCGTCTCGATATATTATGAGCTTGAATCTGACCTCCGTGTGAAAAGTTATGACCATTTAAATTTCTAGACAGCTTCCCATGTTCAATTTCGTGCGTCTCGATATATTATGCGCCTGAATCGGACCTCCGTGTGAAAAGTTATGACCATTTGAATTTCTCATGAGCTTCCGTTGTTCAATTTCGACCGTCTCGATATATTACGCGCCTGAATCCGACCTCCGTGTGAAAAGTTATGACCATTTGAATTTCTCTTGAGCTTCCATTGCTCAATTTCGACCTTCTCGATATATTACGCGCCTGAATCTGACCTCCGTGTGAAAAGTTATGACCAGTTGAATTTCTCGTAAGCTTCCGTTGTTCAATTTCGAGCGTCTCGATATATTACGCGCCTGAATCTGACCTCTGTGTGAAAAGTTATGACCATTTAAATTTCTCATGAGCTTTTGTTGTTCAATTTTGACCGTCTCGATATATTACGCCCCAGAATCTAACCTCCGTGTGAAAAGTTATGACCATTTGAATTTTTTGAGAGCTTCCGTTGTTCAATTTTGAGCGTCTCGATATATCATGCGCCTGAATCTGACCTCCGTGTAAAAAGTTATGACCATTTGAATATCTCGAGAACTTCCGTTGTTCAATTGCGAACATCTCTATATGTGATGCGCCTGAATCTGACCTCCGAGTTAAAAGTAATGACCATTTGAATTTCTCGAGAGCTTCCGTTGTCCATTTTCGAGCGTCTCGATATATTATGCACCTGAATCTGACCTCCGTGTGAAAAGTTATGACCATTTAAATTTCTCGACAGCTTCCGTTGTTCAATTTCGAGCGTCTCGATATATTATGCACCAGAATCGGACCTGCGAGTGAAAAGTTATGACCACTTGAATTTCTCTAGGCCTTACGTTGTTCAATGTCGAGCGTCTGGATATATTATGTGCCTAAATCTGACCTCCGTGTCAAACGTTATGACCATTTGAATTTCTGGATAGCTTCCGTTGTTCAATTGCGAGCATCTCTATATTTGATGCGCCTGAATCGGAACTTCGAGTGAAAAGTAATGACCATTTGAATTTCTCGAGAGCTTCCGTTGTTCAATTTTGAGCGTCTCGAAATATTATGTGCCTGAATCTGACCTCCGTGTAAAAAGTTATGACCATTTGAATTTCTCCATAGCTTCCGTTGTACAATGTCGAGCAACTCGATATGTTATGCACCTGAATCTGACCTCCGTGTGAAAAGTTATGACCATTTGAATTTTTCGAGAGCTTCCGTTGTTCAATTTCGAGCGTCGCGATATATTATGCGCCTGAATCTGACCTCCGTGTAAAAAGTTATGACCATTTGAATTTCTCGAGAGCCTCCGTTGTTCAATTGCAAACATCCCTATATGTGATGCGCCTGAATCAGACCTCCGAGTTAAAAGTAATGACCATTTGAATTTCTCAAGAGCTTCCGTTGTCCATTTTCGAGCGTCTCGATATATTATGCACCTGAATCTGACCTCCGTGTGAAAAGTTATGACCATTTAAATTTCTAGACAGCTTCCCTTGTTCAATTTCGTGCGTCTCGATATATTATGCGCCTGAATCGGACCTTCGTGTGAAAAGTTATGACCATTTGAATTTCTCATGAGCTTCCATTGTTCAATTTCGACCGTCTCGATATATTACGCGCCTGAATCGGACCTTCGTGTGAAAAGTTATGACCATTTGAATTTCTCATGAGCTTCCGTTGTTCAATTTCGACCGTCTCGATATATTACGCGCCTGATTCTAAACTCCGTGTGTAAAGTTATGACCATTTGAATTTCTCGACAGCTTCCATTGTTCAATTTGGACCGTCTCGATATATTACGCGCCTGAATCTGACCTCCGTGTGAAAATTTATGACCATTTGAATTTTTCGAGAGCTTCCGTTGTTCAATTTCGAGCGTCTCGAAATATTATGTGCCTGAATCTGACCTCTGTGTAAAAAGTTATGACCATTTGAATTTCTCGATAGCTTCCGTTATTCAATTGCGAGCATCTCTATATTTGATGCGCCTGAATCGGACCTTCGAGTGAAAAGTAATGACCATTTGAATTTATTGTGAGCTTCCTTTGTTCAATTTCGAACGTCTCGAAATATTATGTGCCTGAATCTGACCTCCGTGTGAAAAGTTATGACCATTTGAATTTCTCATGAGCTTCCGTTATTCAATTTCGACCGTCTCGATATATTACGCGCCTGAATCTGACCTCCGTGTGAAAAGTTATGACCATTTGAATTTCTCTTGAGCTTCCATTGCTCAATTTCGACCTTCTCGATATATTACGCGCCTGAATCTGACCTCCGTGTGAAAAGTTATGACCAGTTGAATTTCTCATGAGCTTCCGTTGTTCAATTTCGGGCGTCTCGATATATTACGCGCCTGAATCTGACCTCTGTGTGAAAAGTTATGACCATTTAAATTTCTCATGAGCTTTTGTTGTTCAATTTTGACCGTCTCGATATATTACGCCCCAGAATCTAACCTCCGTGTGAAAAGTTATGACCATTTGAATTTTTTGAGAGCTTCCGTTGTTCAATTTTGAGCGTCTCGATATATCATGCGCCTGAATCTGACCTCCGTGTAAAAAGTTATGACCATTTGAATATCTCGAGAACTTCCGTTGTTCAATTGCGAACATCTCTATATGTGATGCGCCTGAATCTGACCTCCGAGTTAAAAGTAATGACCATTTGAATTTCTCGAGAGCTTCCGTTGTCCATTTTAAAGCGTCTCGATATATTATGCACCTGAATCTGACCTCCGTGTGAAAAGTTAAGACCATTTCAATTTCTCATGAGCTTCTGTTGTTGAATTTCGACCGTCTCGATATAATACGCGCCTGAATCTGACCTCCGTGTGAAAAGTTATGACCATTTGAATTTCTTGAGAGCTTCTGTTGTTGAATTTCGAGCGTCTCGATATATTACGCGCCTGAATCTGACCTCCGTGTGGAAAGTTATGACCATTTGAATTTCTTATGAGCTTCCATTGTTCAATTTCGACCGTCTCGATATATTACGCGCCTGAATCTGATCTCTGTGTTAAAAGTTACGACCATTTGAATTTCTGATGAGCTTCCATTGTTCAATTTAGAGCGTCTCGATATATTACGCGCCTGAATCTGACCTCCGTGTGAAAAGTTAAGACCATTTGAATTTCTCATGAGCTTCCGTTGTACAATGTCGAGCATCTCGATATGCTATGCGCGTGAATCTGACCTCCGTGTGAAAAGTTATGACCATTTAAATTTCTCGACAGCTTCCGTTGTTCAATTTCGAGCGTCGCGATATATTATGCGCCTGAATCTGACCTCCATGTAAAAAGTTATGACCATTTGAATTTCTCGAGAGCTTCCGTTGTTCAATTGCAAACATCCCTATATGTGATGCGCCTGAATCAGACCTCCGAGTTAAAAGTAATGACCATTTGAATTTCTCGAGAGCTTAAGTTGTCCATTTTCGAGCGTCTCGATATATTATGAGCCTGAATCTGACCTCCGTGTGAAAAGTTATGTCCATTTAAATTTCTAGACAGCTTCCCATGTTCAATTTCGTGCGTCTCGATATATTATGCGCCTGAATTGGACCTCCGTGTGAAAAGTTATGACCATTTGAATTTCTCATGAGCTTCCGTTGTTCAATTTCGACCGTCTCGATATATTACGCGCCTGAATCTGACCTCCGTGTGAAAAGTTATGACCATTTGAATTTCTCTTGAGCTTCCATTGCTCAATTTCGACCTTCTCGATATATTACGCGCCTGAATCTGACCTCCGTGTGAAAAGTTATGACCAGTTGAATTTCTCATGAGCTTCCGTTGTTCAATTTCGAGCGTCTCGATATATTACGCGCCTGAATCTGACCTCTGTGTGAAAAGTTATGACCATTTAAATTTCTCATGAGCTTTTGTTGTTCAATTTTGACCGTCTCGATATATTACGCCCCAGAATCTAACCTCCGTGTGAAAAGTTATGACCATTTGAATTTTTTGAGAGCTTCCGTTGTTCAATTTTGAGCGTCTCGATATATCATGCGCCTGAATCTGACCTCCGTGTAAAAAGTTATGACCATTTGAATATCTCGAGAACTTCCGTTGTTCAATTGCGAACATCTCTATATGTGATGCGCCTGAATCTGACCTCCGAGTTAAAAGTAATGACCATTTGAATTTCTCGAGAGCTTCCGTTGTCCATTTTAAAGCGTCTCGATATATTATGCACCTGAATCTGACCTCCGTGTGAAAAGTTATGACCATTTAAATTTCTCGACAGCTTCCGTTGTTCAATTTCGACCGTCTCGATATATTACGCGCCTGAATCTAACCTCCGTGTGAAAAGTTATGACCATTTGAATTTCTCATGAGCTTCCGTTGTTCAATTTCGACCGTCTCGATATATTACGCGCCTGAATCTGACCTCCGTGTGAAAAGTAATGACCATTTGAATTTCTCGAGAGCTTCCGTTGTCCATTTTCGAGCGTCTCGATATATTATGCACCTGAATCTGACCTCCGTGTAAAAAGTTATGACCATTTGAATATCTCGAGAACTTCCGTTGTTCAATTGTGAACATCTCTATATGTGATGCGCCTGAATCTGACCTCCGAGTTAAAAGTAATGACCATTTGAATTTCTCGAGAGCTTCCGTTGTCCATTTTCGAGCGTCTCGATATATTATGCGCCTGAATCTGACCTTCGTGTGAAAAGTTATGACCATTTAAATTTCTCGACAGCTTCCGTTGTTCAATTTCGAGCGTCTCGATATATTATGCACCAGAATCGGACCTGCGAGTGAAAAGTTATGACCACTTGAATTTCTCTAGGCCTTACGTTGTTCAATGTCGAGCGTCTGGATATATTATGTGCCTAAATCTGACCTCCGTGTCAAACGTTATGACCATTTGAATTTCTCGATAGCTTCCGTTGTTCAATTGCGAGCATCTCTATATTTGATGCGCCTGAATCGGAACTTCGAGTGAAAAGTAATCACCATTTGAATTTCTCCATAGCTTCCGTTGTACAATGTCGAGCAACTCGATATGTTATGCACCTGAATCTGACCTCCGTGTGAAAAGTTATGACCATTTGAATTTTTCGAGAGCTTCCGTTGTTCAATTTCGAGCGTCGCGATATATTATGCGCCTGAATCTGACCTCCGTGTAAAAAGTTATGACCATTTGAATTTCTCGAGAGCCTCCGTTGTTCAATTGCAAACATCCCTATATGTGATGCGCCTGAATCAGACCTACGAGTTAAAAGTAATGACCATTTGAATTTCTCGAGAGCTTCCGTTGTCCATTTTTGAGCGTCTCGATATATTATGCACCTGAATCTGACCTCCGTGTGAAACGTTATGACCATTTAAATTTCTAGACAGCTTCCCTTGTTCAATTTCGTGCGTCTCGATATATTATGCGCCTGAATCGGACCTTCGTGTGAAAAGTTATGACCATTTGAATTTCTCATGAGCTTCCGTTGTTCAATTTCGATCGTCTCGATATATTACGCGCTTGAATCGGACCTTCGTGTGAAAAGTTATGACCATTTGAATTTCTCATGAGCTTCCGTTGTTCAATTTCGACCGTCTCGATATATTACGCGCCTGATTCTAAACTCCGTGTGTAAAGTTATGACCATTTGAATTTCTCGACAGCTTCCATTGTTCAATTTGGACCGTCTCGATATAATACGCGCCTGAATCTGACCTCCGTGTGAAAATATATGACCATTTGAATTTTTCGAGAGCTTCCGTTGTTCAATTTCGAGCGTCTCGAAATATTATGTGCCTGAATCTGACCTCTGTGTAAAAAGTTATGACCATTTGAATTTCTCGAGAGCTTCCGTTGTTCAATTGCAAACATCCCTATATCTGATGCGCCTGAATCAGACCTCCGAGTTAAAAGTAATGACCATTTGAATTTCTCGAGAGCTTAAGTTGTCCATTTTCGAGCGTCTCGATATATTATGAGCCTGAATCTGACCTCCGTGTGAAAAGTTATGACCATTTAAATTTCTAGACAGCTTCCCATGTTCAATTTCGTGCGTCTCGATATATTATGCGCCTGAATCGGACCTCCGTGTGAAAAGTTATGACCATTTGAATTTCTCATCAGCTTCCGTTGTTCAATTTCGACCGTCTCGATATATTACGCGCCTGAATCCGACCTCCGTGTGAAAAGTTATGACCATTTGAATTTCTCATGAGCTTCCATTGCTCAATTTCGACCTTCTCGATATATTACGCACCTGAATCTGACCTCCGTGTGAAAAGTTATGACCAGTTGAATTTCTCATGAGCTTCCGTTGTTCAATTTCGAGCGTCTCGATATATTACGCGCCTGAATCTGACCTCTGTGTGAAAAGTTATGACCATTTAAATTTCTCATGAGCTTTTGTTGTTCAATTTTGACCGTCTCGATATATTACGCCCCAGAATCTAACCTCCGTGTGAAAAGTTATGACCATTTGAATTTTTTGAGAGCTTCCGTTGTTCAATTTTGAGCGTCTCGATATATCATGTGCCTGAATCTGACCTCCGTGTAAAAAGTTATGACCATTTGAATATCTCGAGAACTTCCGTTGTTCAATTGCGAACATCTCTATATGTGATGCGCCTGAATCTGACCTCCGAGTTAAAAGTAATGACCATTTGAAATTCTCGAGAGCTTCCGTTGTCCATTTTCGAGCGTCTCGATATATTATGCACCTGAATCTGACCTCCGTGTAAAAAGTTATGACCATTTGAATATCTCGAGAACTTCCGTTGTTCAATTGCGAACATCTCTATATGTGATGCGCCTGAATCTGACCTCCGAGTTAAAATTAATGACCATTTGAATTTCTCGAGAGCTTCCGTTGTCCATTTTCGAGCGTCTCGATATATTATGCGCCTGAATCTGACCTCCGTGTGAAAAGTTATGACCATTTAAATTTCTCGACAGCTTCCGTTGTTCAATTTCGAGCGTCTCGATATATTATGCACCAGAATCGGACATGCGAGTGAAAAGTTATGACCACTTGAATTTCTCTAGGCCTTACGTTGTTCAATGTCGAGCGTCTGGATATATTATGTGCCTAAATCTGACCTCCGTGTCAAACGTTATGACCATTTGAATTTCTCGATAGCTTCCGTTGTTCAATTGCGAGCATCTCTATATTTGATGCGCCTGAATCGGAACTTCGAGTGAAAAGTAATGACCATTTGAATTTCTCGAGAGCTTCCGTTGTTCAATTTTGAGCGTCTCGAAATATTATGTGCCTGAATCTGACCTCCGTGTAAAAAGTTATGACCATTTGAATTTCTCCATAGCTTCCGTTGTACAATGTCGAGCAACTCGATATGTTATGCACCTGAATCTGACCTCCGTGTGAAAAGTTATGACCATTTGAATTTTTCGAGAGCTTCCGTTGTTCAATTTCGAGCGTCGCGATATATTATGCGCTTGAATCTGACCTCCGTGTAAAAAGTTATGACCATTTGAATTTCTCGAGAGCCTCCGTTGTTCAATTGCAAACATCCCTATATGTGATGCGCCTGAATCAGACCTCCGAGTTAAAAGTAATGACCATTTGAATTTCTCGAGAGCTTCCGTTGTCCATTTTCGAGCGTCTCGATATATTATGCACCTGAATCTGACCTCCGTGTGAAAAGTTATGACCATTTAAATTTCTAGACAGCTTCCCTTGTTCAATTTCGTGCGTCTCGATATATTATGCGCCTGAATCGGACCTTCGTGTGAAAAGTTATGACCATTTGAATTTCTCATGAGCTTCCGTTGTTCAATTTCGACCGTCTCGATATATTACGCGCCTGAATCGGACCTTCGTGTGAAAAGTTATGACCATTTGAATTTCTCATGAGCTTCCGTTGTTCAATTTCGACCGTCTCGATATATTACGCGCCTGATTCTAAACT
>NW_021144197.1:0-14328 GCF_004193775.1 Glycine soja
TGACATCCGAGTTAAAAGTTATGACCATTTGAATTTCTCGAGAGCTTCCATTGTTAATTTCGAGCGTCTCGATATATTATGCGCCCGAATCGGATTTCCTTGTGAAAAGTTATGACTATTTAAATTTCTCGAGAGCTTCCGTTGTTCAATTTCGAGCGTCTCGATGTATTATACGCCAGAATTTGACATCCGAGTTAAAAGTTATGACCATTTGAATTTCTCAAGTGCTTCCGTTGCTCAATTTTCGAGCGTCTCGATATATTATGCGCCCGAATCGGATTTCCTTGTGAAAAGTTATGACTATTTAAATTTCTCGAGAGCTTCCGTTGTTCAATTTCTAGGTCTCGATATATTATGCGCCTATATCTGACATCCGAGTTAAAAGTTATGACCATTTGAATTTCTCAGTGCTTCGTTGTTCAATTTCGAGCGTCTCGATATATTATGCGCCTCGAATCGGATTTCCTTGTGAAAAGTTATGACTATTTAAATTTCTCGAGAGCTTCCGTGTTCAATTTCTAGCGTATCGATATATTATCGCCTATATCTGACATCCGAGTTAAAAGTTATGACCATTTGAATTTCTCGAGAGCTTCCATTTTTGAATTTCGAGCGTCTCGATATATTATGCGCCGAATCGGACCTCCAAGTGAAAGTTATGACCATTTGAATTTCCAAGTGCTTCTATTGTTCAATTTCGAGCGTCTCGATGTATTATGCGCCCGAATCGGATTTCCTTGTCAAAAGTTATGACTATTTAAATTTCTCAAGAGCTTCCGTTGTTCAATTTCTAGCGTCTCGATATATTATGCGCCTATATCTAACATCCGAGTTAAAAGTTATGACCATTTGAATTTCTCGAGAGCTTCCGTTGTTCAATTTGAGCATCTCGATATATTATACGCCAGAATCTGACATCCGAGTTAAAAGTTATGACCATTTGAATTTCTCGAGTGCTTCCGTTGTTAAATTTCGAGCGTCTCGATATATTATGCGCCCGAATCGGATTTCCTTGTGTAAAGTTATGACTATTTAAATTTCTCGAGAACTTCCGTTGTTCAATTTCTAGCGTCTCGATATGTTATGCGCCTATATCTGACATCCGAGTTAAAAGTTATGACCATTCTGAATTTCTCAAGAGCTTCCATTGTTGAATTTCGAGCGTCTCGATAAATTATGCGCCTGAATCAAACCTCCGAGTTAAAAGTTATGAGCATTTGAATTTGTTAAGAGCTTCCGTTGTTCAATTTTTTGCGTCTCGATATATTATGCGCCTGAATCGGACCTCCAAGTGAAAAGTTATGACCATTTGAATTTCCTAGATCTTCCGTTGTTCAATTTGAGCATCTCGACATATTATGCGCCTGAATCAGACCTCCAAGTGAAAAGTTATGACCATTTGAATTTCACGAGAACTTCCGTTGTTCAATTTTGAGTGTCTATACATATTATGTGCCTGAATCGGACCTCCGAGTGAAATGTTATGACCATTTGAATTCTCAAGAGCTTCCGTTGTTCAATTTTGCGCGTCTCGATATATTATGCGTCTGAATCGGACCTCCGAGTGAAAAGTTGTGACTATTTAAATTTCTCGAGAGCTTTCGTTGTTCACTTTCTAGAGTCTAGATATATTATGCGCCTATATCTGACATTCGAGTTAAAAGTTATGACCTTTTGAATTTCTGAGAGCTTCCGTTGTTCAATTTCTGGCTTCTCGATATATTATACGCCGAATCTGACATCCAAGTTAAAAGTTATAACCATTTGAATTTCTTGAGTGCTTCCGTTGTTCAATTTCGAATGTCTCGATATATTATGCGCTCGAATCGGATTTCCTTGAGAAAAGTTATGACTATTTAAATTTCTCGAGAGCTTCCGTTGTTCAATTTCTAGTGTCTCGATATATTATGCGCCTATATCTGACATCCGAGTTAAAAGTTATGACCATTTGAATTTCTCAAGTGCTTCTGTTGTTCAATTTCGAGCGTCTCGATATATTATACGCTCGAATCGGATTTCCTTGTGAAAAGTTGTGACTATTTAAATTTCTCGAGAGCTTCCGTTGTTCAATTTCTAGCGTCTCGATATGTTATGCGCCTATATCTGACATCCGAGTTAAAAGTTATGACCATTTGAATTTCTCGAGAGCTTCCGTTGTTCAATTTCGAGCGTCTCGATATATTATACAATAGAATCTGACATCCGAGTTAAAAGTTATGACCATTTGAATTTCTCAAGTGCTTCCGTTGTTCAATTACGAGCGTCTTGATATATTATGCGCCCGAATCGGATTTCCTTGTGAAAAGTTAAGACTATTTAAATTTCTCGAGAGCTTCCATTGTTCAATTTCAAGTGTCTCGATATATTATGCGCCTATATCTGACATCCGAGTTAAAAGTTATGACCATTTAAATTTCTCGAGAGCTTCCGTTGTTCAATTTCGAGCGTCTCGATATATTATACACTAGAATCTGACATCCGAGTTAAAAGTTATGACCATTTGAATTTCTCAAGTGCTTCCGTTGTTCAATTTCGAGCGTCTTGATATATTATGCGCCCGAATCGGATTTCCTTGTGAAAAGTTAAGACTATTTAAATTTCTCGAGAGCTTCCGTTGTTCAATTTCGAGCGTCTCGATATATTATACGCCAGAATCTGACATCCGAGTTAAAAGTTATGACCATTTGAATTTCTCATGTGCTTTCGTTGTTCAATTTCGAGAGTCTCGATATATTATGCGCCCGAATCGGATTTTCTTGTGAAAAGTTATGACTATTTAAATTTCTCGAGAGCTTCCGTTGTTCAATTTCGAGCGTCTCGATATATTATGCGCCCGAATCGGATTTCCTTGTGAAAAGTTATGACTATTTAAATTTCTCGAGAGCTTCCGTTGTTCAATTTCGAGCGTCTCGATATATTATACGCCAGAATCTGACATCCGAGTTAAAAGTTATGACCATTTGAATTTCTCATGTGCTTTCGTTGTTCAATTTCGAGAGTCTCGATATATTATGCGCCCGAATCGGATTTTCTTGTGAAAAGTTATGACTATTTAAATTTCTCGAGAGCTTCCGTTGTTCAATTTCGAGCGTCTCGATATATTATGCGCCCGAATCGGATTTCCTTGTGAAAAGTTATGACTATTTAAATTTCACGAGAACTTCCGTTGTTCAATTTCTAGCGTCTCGATATATTATACGCCAGAATCTGACATCCGAGTTAAAAGTTATGACCATTTGAATTTCTCAAGTGCTTCCGTTGTTCAATTCCGAGCGTCTCGATATATTATGCGCCCGAATCAGATTTCCTTGTGAAAAGTTATGACTATTTAAATTTCTCGAGAGCTTCCGTTGTTCAATTTCTAGTGTCTTGATATATTATGCGCCTATATCTAACATCCCAGTTAAAAGTTATGACCATTTGAATTTCTCAAGTGCTTCCGTTGTTCAATTTCGAGCGTCTCGATATATTATGCGCCCGAATCGGATTTCCTTGTGAAAAGTTATGACTATTTAAATTTCTCGAGAGCTTCCGTTGTTCAATTTCTAGTGTCTCGATATATTATACGCCTATATCTGACATCCGAGTTAAAAGTTATGACCATTTGAATTTCTCGAGAGCTTCCATTGTTAAATTTCGAGCGTCTCGATATATTATGCGCCCGAATCGGATTTCCTTGTGAAAAGTTATGACTATTTAAATTTCTCGAGAGCTTCCGTTGTTCAATTTCTAGTGTCTTGATATATTATGCGCCTATATCTAACATCCCAGTTAAAAGTTATGACCATTTGAATTTCTCAAGTGCTTCCGTTGTTCAATTTCGAGCGTCTCGATATATTATGCGCCCGAATCGGATTTCCTTGTGAAAAGTTATGACTATTTAAATTTCTCGAGAGCTTCCGTTGTTCAATTTCGAGCGTCTCGATATATTATACGCCAGAATCTGACATCCGAGTTAAAAGTTATGACCATTTGAATTTCTCATGTGCTTTCGTTGTTCAATTTCGAGAGTCTCGATATATTATGCGCCCGAATCGGATTTCCTTGTGAAAAGTTATGACTATTTAAATTTCTCGAGAGCTTCCGTTGTTCAATTTCTAGCGTCTCGATATATTATGCGCCTATATCTCACATCCGAGTTAAAAGTTATGACCATTTGAATTTCTCGAGAGCTTCCATTGTTGAATTTCGAGGGTCTCGATATATTATGCCCCCGAATCGGACCTCCAAGTGAAAAGTTATGACCATTTGAATTTCTCAAGTGCTTCCGTTGTTTAATTTCGAGCGTCTCGATATATTATGCGCCCGAATCAGATTTCCTTGTGAAAAGTTATGACTATTTAAATTTCTCGAGAGCTTCCGTTGTTCAATTTCTAGTGTCTCGATATATTATGCGCCTATATCTGACATCCGAGTTAAAAGTTATGACCATTTGAATTTCTCGAGTGCTTCCGTTGTTAAATTTCGAGCATTTCGATATATTATGCGCCCGAATCGGATTTCCATGTGAAAAGTTATGACTATTTAAATTTCTCAAGAGCTTCCGTTGTTCAATTTCTAGTGTCTCGATATATTATGCGCCTATATCTGACATCCGAGTTAAAAGTTATGACCATTTGAATTTCTCGAGAGCTTCCATTGTTAAATTTCGAGCGTCTCGATATATTATGCGCCCGAATCGGATTTCCTTGTGAAAAGTTATGACTATTTAAATTTCTCGAGAGCTTCCGTTGTTCAATTTCGAGCGTCTCGATGTATTATACGCCAGAATTTGACATCCGAGTTAAAAGTTATGACCATTTGAATTTCTCAAGTGCTTCCGTTGCTCAATTTCGAGCGTCTCGATATATTATGCGCCCGAATCGGATTTCCTTGTGAAAAGTTATGACTATTTAAATTTCTCGAGAGCTTCCGTTGTTCAATTTCTAGTGTCTCGATATATTATGCGCCTATATCTGACATCCGAGTTAAAAGTTATGACCATTTGAATTTCTCAAGTGCTTCTGTTGTTCAATTTCGAGCGTCTCGATATATTATACGCTCGAATCGGATTTCCTTGTGAAAAGTTATGACTATTTAAATTTCTCGAGAGCTTCCGTTGTTCAATTTCTAGCGTATCCATATATTATCGCCTATATCTGACATCCGAGTTAAAAGTTATGACCATTTGAATTTCTCGAGAGCTTCCATTTTTGAATTTCGAGCGTCTCGATATATTATGCGCCCGAATCGGACCTCCAAGTGAAAAGTTATGACCATTTGAATTTCCCAAGTGCTTCTATTGTTCAATTTCGAGCGTCTCGATGTATTATGCGCCCGAATCGGATTTCCTTGTCAAAAGTTATGACTATTTAAATTTCTCAAGAGCTTCCGTTGTTCAATTTCTAGCGTCTCGATATATTATGCGCCTATATCTAACATCCGAGTTAAAAGTTATGACCATTTGAATTTCTCGAGAGCTTCCGTTGTTCAATTTTGAGCATCTCGATATATTATACGCCAGAATCTGACATCCGAGTTAAAAGTTATGACCATTTGAATTTCTCGAGTGCTTCCGTTGTTAAATTTCGAGCGTCTCGATATATTATGCGCCCGAATCGGATTTCCTTGTGTAAAGTTATGACTATTTAAATTTCTCGAGAACTTCCGTTGTTCAATTTCTAGCGTCTCGATATGTTATGCGCCTATATCTGACATCCGAGTTAAAAGTTATGACCATCTGAATTTCTCGAGAGCTTCCATTGTTGAATTTCGAGCGTCTCGATAAATTATGCGCCTGAATCAAACCTCCGAGTTAAAAGTTATGAGCATTTGAATTTGTTAAGAGCTTCCGTTGTTCAATTTTTTGCGTCTCGATATATTATGCGCCTGAATCGGACCTCCAAGTGAAAAGTTATGACCATTTGAATTTCCCTAGATCTTCCGTTGTTCAATTTTGAGCATCTCGACATATTATGCGCCTGAATCAGACCTCCAAGTGAAAAGTTATGACCATTTGAATTTCACGAGAACTTCCGTTGTTCAATTTTGAGTGTCTATACATATTATGTGCCTGAATCGGACCTCCGAGTGAAATGTTATGACCATTTGAATTTCTCAAGAGCTTCCGTTGTTCAATTTTGCGCGTCTCGATATATTATGCGTCTGAATCGGACCTCCGAGTGAAAAGTTGTGACTATTTAAATTTCTCGAGAGCTTTCGTTGTTCACTTTCTAGAGTCTAGATATATTATGCGCCTATATCTGACATTCGAGTTAAAAGTTATGACCTTTTGAATTTCTTGAGAGCTTCCGTTGTTCAATTTCTGGCTTCTCGATATATTATACGCCAGAATCTGACATCCAAGTTAAAAGTTATAACCATTTGAATTTCTTGAGTGCTTCCGTTGTTCAATTTCGAATGTCTCGATATATTATGCGCTCGAATCGGATTTCCTTGAGAAAAGTTATGACTATTTAAATTTCTCGAGAGCTTCCGTTGTTCAATTTCTAGTGTCTCGATATATTATGCGCCTATATCTGACATCCGAGTTAAAAGTTATGACCATTTGAATTTCTCAAGTGCTTCTGTTGTTCAATTTCGAGCGTCTCGATATATTATACGCTCGAATCGGATTTCCTTGTGAAAAGTTGTGACTATTTAAATTTCTCGAGAGCTTCCGTTGTTCAATTTCTAGCGTCTCGATATGTTATGCGCCTATATCTGACATCCGAGTTAAAAGTTATGACCATTTGAATTTCTCGAGAGCTTCCGTTGTTCAATTTCGAGCGTCTCGATATATTATACAATAGAATCTGACATCCGAGTTAAAAGTTATGACCATTTGAATTTCTCAAGTGCTTCCGTTGTTCAATTACGAGCGTCTTGATATATTATGCGCCCGAATCGGATTTCCTTGTGAAAAGTTAAGACTATTTAAATTTCTCGAGAGCTTCCATTGTTCAATTTCAAGTGTCTCGATATATTATGCGCCTATATCTGACATCCGAGTTAAAAGTTATGACCATTTAAATTTCTCGAGAGCTTCCGTTGTTCAATTTCGAGCGTCTCGATATATTATACAATAGAATCTGACATCCGAGTTAAAAGTTATGACCATTTGAATTTCTCAAGTGCTTCCGTTGTTCAATTACGAGCGTCTTGATATATTATGCGCCCGAATCGGATTTCCTTGTGAAAAGTTAAGACTATTTAAATTTCTCGAGAGCTTCCGTTGTTCAATTTCAAGTGTCTCGATATATTATGCGCCTATATCTGACATCCGAGTTAAAAGTTATGACCATTTGAATTTCTCGAGAGCTTCCGTTGTTCAATTTCGAGCGTCTCGATATATTATACGCCAGAATCTGACATCCGTGTTAAAAGTTATGACCATTTGAATTTCTCGAGTGCTTCCGTTGTTAAATTTCGTGCGTCTTGATATATTATGCGCCCGAATCGGATTTCCTTGTGAAAAGTTATGACTATTTAAATTTCTCGAGAACTTCCGTTGTTCAATTTCTAGCGTCTCGATATATTATACGCCAGAATCTGACATCCGAGTTAAAAGTTATGACCATTTGAATTTCTCAAGTGCTTCCGTTGTTCAATTCCGAGCGTCTCGATATATTATGCGCCCGAATCAGATTTCCTTGTGAAAAGTTATGACTATTTAAATTTCTCGAGAGCTTCCGTTGTTCAATTTCTAGTGTCTTGATATATTATGCGCCTATATCTAACATCCCAGTTAAAAGTTATGACCATTTGAATTTCTCAAGTGCTTCCGTTGTTCAATTTCGAGCGTCTCGATATATTATGCGCGCGAATCGGATTTCCTTGTGAAAAGTTATGACTATTTAAATTTCTCGAGAGCTTCCGTTGTTCAATTTCGAGCGTCTCGATATATTATACGCAAGAATCTGACATCCGAGTTAAAAGTTATGACCATTTGAATTTCTCAAGTGCTTCCGTTGTTCAATTCCGAGCGTCTCGATATATTATGCGCCCGAATCGGATTTCCTTGTGAAAAGTTATGACTATTTAAATTTCTCGAGAGCTTCCGTTGTTCAATTTCTAGTGTCTTGATATATTATGCGCCTATATCTATCATCCCAGTTAAAAGTTATGACCATTTGAATTTCTCAAGTGCTTCCGTTGTTCAATTTCGAGCGTCTCGATATATTATGCGCGCGAATCGGATTTCCTTGTGAAAAGTTATGACTATTTAAATTTCTCGAGAGCTTCCGTTGTTCAATTTCGAGCGTCTCGATATATTATACGCAAGAATCTAACATCCGAGTTAAAAGTTATGACCATTTGAATTTCTCAAGTGCTTCCGTTGTTCAATTTCGAGCGTCTCGATACATTATGCGCGCGAATCGGATTTCCTTGTGAAAAGTTATGACTATTTAAATTTCTCGAGAGCTTCCGTTGTTCAATTTCGAGCGTCTCGATATATTATACGCCAGAATCTGACATCCGAGTTAAAAGTTATGACCATTTGAATTTCTCAAGTGCTTCCGTTGTTCAATTCCGAGCGTCTCGATATATTATGCGCCCGAATCAGATTTCCTTGTGAAAAGTTATGACTATTTAAATTTCTCGAGAGCTTCCGTTGTTCAATTTCTAGTGTCTTGATATATTATGCGCCTATATCTAACATCCCAGTTAAAAGTTATGACCATTTGAATTTCTCAAGTGCTTCCGTTGTTCAATTTCGAGCGTCTCGATATATTATGCGCGCGAATCGGATTTCCTTGTGAAAAGTTATGACTATTTAAATTTCTCGAGAGCTTCCGTTGTTCAATTTCGAGCGTCTCGATATATTATACGCAAGAATCTGACATCCGAGTTAAAAGTTATGACCATTTGAATTTCTCGAGTGCTTCCGTTGTTAAATTTCGAGCGTCTCGATATATTATGCGCCCGAATCGGATTTCCTTGTGAAAAGTTATGACTATTTAAATTTCTCGAGAGCTTCCGTTGTTCAATTTCTAGTGTCTCGATATATTATGCGCCTATATCTGACATCCGAGTTAAAAGTTATGACCATTTGAATTTCTCAAGTGCTTCTGTTGTTCAATTTCGAGCGTCTCGATATATTATGCGCCCGAATCGGATTTCCTTGTGAAAAGTTATGACTATTTAAATTTCTCGAGAGCTTCCGTTGTTCAATTTCTAGCGTCTCGATATATTATGCGCCTATATCTGACATCCGAGTTAAAAGTTATGACCATTTGAATTTCTCGAGAGCTTCCATTGTTGAATTTTGAGGGTCTCGATATATTATGCCCCCGAATCGGACCTCCAAGTGAAAAGTTATGACCATTTGAATTTCTCAAGTGCTTCCGTTGTTTAATTTCGAGCGTCTCGATATATTATGCGCCCGAATCAGATTTCCTTGTGAAAAGTTATGGCTATTTAAATTTCTCGAGAGCTTCCGTTGTTCAATTTCTAGTGTCTCGATATATTATGCGCCTATATCTGACATCCGATTTAAAAGTTATGACCATTTGAATTTCTCGAGTGCTTCCATTGTTGAATTTCGAGCGTCTCGATAATTTATGCGCCTGAATCGAACCTCCGAGTTAAAAGTTATGACCATTTGAATTTGTCAAGAGTTTCCGTTGTTCAATTTTTTGCGTCTCGATATATTATGCGCCTGAATCGGACCTCCAAGTGAAAAGTTATGACCATTTGAATTTCACGAGATCTTCCGTTGTTCAATTTTGAGCATCTCGACATATTATGCGGCTGAATCAGACCTCCAAGTGAAAAGTTATGACCATTTGAATTTCACGAGAACTTTCGTTGTTCAATTTTGAGCGTCTCGACATATTATGTGCCTGAATCGGACCTCCGAGTGACATGTTATGACCATTTGAAATTCTCAAGAGCTTCCGTTGTTCAATTTTGTGCGTCTCGATATATTATGCGCCTGAATCGGTCCTCCGAGTGAAAAGTTATGACTATATAAATTTCTCGAGAGCTTCCGTTGATCACTTTCTAGCGTCTAGATATATTATGCGCCTAGATCTGACATTCGAGTTAAAAGTTATGACCTTTTGAATTTCTCGAGAGCTTCCGTTGTTCAATTTCTAGCGTCTCGATATATTATGCGCCTATATCTAACATCCGAGTTAAAAGTTATGACCATTTGAATTTCTCGAGAGCTTCCGTTGTTCAATTTTGAGCATCTCGATATATTATACGCCAGAATCTGACATCCGAGTTAAAAGTTATGACCTTTTGAATTTCTTGAGAGCTTCCGTTGTTCAATTTCTGGCTTCTCGATATATTATACGCCAGAATCTGACATCCAAGTTAAAAGTTATAACCATTTGAATTTCTCGAGTGCTTCCGTTGTTCAATTTCGAGTGTCTCGATATATTATGCGCTCGAATCGGATTTCCTTGAGAAAAGTTATGACTATTTAAATTTCTCGAGAGCTTCCGTTGTTCAATTTCTAGCGTCTCGATATGTTATGCGCCTATATCTGACATCCGAGTTAAAAGTTATGACCATTTGAATTTCTCGAGAGCTTCCGTTGTTCAATTTCGAGCGTCTCGATATATTATACAATAGAATCTGACATCCGAGTTAAAAGTTATGACCATTTGAATTTCTCAAGTGCTTCCGTTGTTCAATTACGAGCGTCTTGATATATTATGCGCCCGAATCGGATTTCCTTGTGAAAAGTTAAGACTATTCAAATTTCTCGAGAGCTTCCGTTGTTCAATTTCAAGTGTCTCGATATATTATGCGCCTATATTTGACATCCGAGTTAAAAGTTATGACCATTTAAATTTCTCGAGAGCTTCCGTTGTTCAATTTCGAGCGTCTCGATATATTATACGCAAGAATCTGACATCCGTGTTAAAAGTTATGACCATTTGAATTTCTCGAGTGCTTCCGTTGTTAAATTTCGTGCGTCTTTATATATTATGCGCCCGAATCGGATTTCCTTGTGAAAAGTTATGACTATTTAAATTTCTCGAGAACTTTCGTTGTTCAATTTCTAGCGTCTCGATATATTATACGCCAGAATCTGACATCCGAGTTAAAAGTTATGACCATTTGAATTTCTCAAGTGCTTCCGTTGTTCAATTCCGAGCGTCTCGATATATTATGCGCCCGAATCAGATTTCCTTGTGAAAAGTTATGACTATTTAAATTTCTCGAGAGCTTCCGTTGTTCAATTTCTAGTGTCTTGATATATTATGCGCCTATATCTAACATCCCAGTTAAAAGTTATGACCATTTGAATTTCTCAAGTGCTTTCGTTTTTCAATTTCGAGCGTCTCGATATATTATGCGCGCGAATCGGATTTCCTTGTGAAAAGTTATGACTATTTAAATTTCTCGAGAGCTTCCGTTGTTCAATTTCGAGCGTCTCGACGCAAGAATCTGACATCCGAGTTAAAAGTTATGACCATTTGAATTTCTCAAGTGCTTCCGTTGTTCAATTCCGAGCGTCTTGATATATTATGCGCCCGAATCGGATTTCCTTGTGAAAAGTTAAGACTATTCAAATTTCTCGAGAGCTTCCGTTGTTCAATTTCAAGTGTCTCGATATATTAGGCGCCTATATCTGACATCCGAGTTAAAAGTTATGACCATTTAAATTTCTCGAGAGCTTCCGTTGTTCAATTTCGAGCGTCTCGATATATTATACGCAAGAATCTGACATCCGTGTTAAAAGTTATGACCATTTGAATTTCTCGAGTGCTTCCGTTGTTAAATTTCGTGCGTCTTGATATATTATGCGCCCGAATCGGATTTCCTTGTAAAAAGTTATGACTATTTAAATTTCTCGAGAACTTCCGTTGTTCAATTTCTAGCGTCTCGATATATTATACGCCAGAATCTGACATCCGAGTTAAAAGTTATGACCATTTGAATTTCTCAAGTGCTTCCGTTGTTCAATTCCGAGCGTCTCGATATATTATGCGCCCGAATCAGATTTCCTTGTGAAAAGTTATGACTATTTAAATTTCTCGAGAGCTTCCGTTGTTCAATTTCTAGTGTCTTGATATATTATGCGCCTATATCTAACATCCCAGTTAAAAGTTATGACCATTTGAATTTCTCAAGTGCTTCCGTTGTTCAATTTCGAGCGTCTCGATATATTATGCGCGCGAATCGGATTTCCTTGTGAAAAGTTATGACTATTTAAATTTCTCGAGAGCTTCCGTTGTTCAATTTCGAGCGTCTCGATATATTATACGCAAGAATCTGACATCCGAGTTAAAAGTTATGACCATTTGAATTTCTCATGTGCTTTCGTTGTTCAATTTTGAGCGTCTCGATATATTATGCGCCCGAATCGGATTTCCTTGTGAAAAGTTATGACTATTTAAATTTCTCGAGAGCTTTCGTTGTTCAATTTCTAGTGTCTCGATATATTATGCGCCTATATCTGACATCCGAGTTAAAAGTTATGACCATTTGAATTTCTCATGTGCTTTCGTTGTTCAATTTTGAGCGTCTCGATATATTATGCGCCCGAATCGGATATCCTTGTGAAAAGTTATGACTATTTAAATTTCTCGAGAGCTTCCGTTGTTCAATTTCTAGTGTCTCGATATATTATGCGCCTATATCTGACATCCGAGTTAAAAGTTATGACCATTTGAATTTCTCAAGTGCTTCCGTTGTTCAATTACGAGCGTCTTGATATATTATGCGCCCGAATCGGATTTCCTTGTGAAAAGTTAAGACTATTTAAATTTCTCGAGAGCATCCGTTGTTCAATTTCAAGTGTCTCGATATATTATGCGCCTATATTTGACATCCGAGTTAAAAGTTATGACCATTTGAATTTCTCGAGAGCTTCCGTTGTTCAATTTCGAGCGTCTCGATATATTATACCCCAGAATCTGACATCCGTGTTAAAAGTTATGACCATTTGAATTTCTCGAGTGCTTCCGTTGTTCAATTTCGAGTGTCTCGATATATTATGCGCTCGAATCGGATTTCCTTGAGAAAAGTTATGACTATTTAAATTTCTCGAGAGCTTCCGTTGTTCAATTTCTAGCGTCTCGATATGTTATGCGCCTATATCTGACATCCGAGTTAAAAGTTATGACCATTTGAATTTCTCGAGAGCTTCCGTTGTTCAATTTCGAGCGTCTCGATATATTATACAATAGAATCTGACATCCGAGTTAAAAGTTATGACCATTTGAATTTCTCAAGTGCTTCCGTTGTTCAATTACGAGCGTCTTGATATATTATGCGCCCGAATCGGATTTCCTTGTGAAAAGTTAAGACTATTCAAATTTCTCGAGAGCTTCCGTTGTTCAATTTCAAGTGTCTCGATATATTATGCGCCTATATTTGACATCCGAGTTAAAAGTTATGACCATTTAAATTTCTCGAGAGCTTCCGTTGTTCAATTTCGAGCGTCTCGATATATTATACGCAAGAATCTGACATCCGTGTTAAAAGTTATGACCATTTGAATTTCTCGAGTGCTTCCGTTGTTAAATTTCGTGCGTCTTGATATATTATGCGCCCGAATCGGATTTCCTTGTGAAAAGTTATGACTATTTAAATTTCTCGAGAACTTTCGTTGTTCAATTTCTAGCGTCTCGATATATTATACGCCAGAATCTGACATCCGAGTTAAAAGTTATGACCATTTGAATTTCTCAAGTGCTTCCGTTGTTCAATTCCGAGCGTCTCGATATATTATGCGCCCGAATCAGATTTCCTTGTGAAAAGTTATGACTATTTAAATTTCTCGAGAGCTTCCGTTGTTCAATTTCTAGTGTCTTGATATATTATGCGCCTATATCTAACATCCCAGTTAAAAGTTATGACCATTTGAATTTCTCAAGGGCTTTCGTTTTTCAATTTCGAGCGTCTCGATATATTATGCGCGCGAATCGGATTTCCTTGTGAAAAGTTATGACTATTTAAATTTCTCGAGAGCTTCCGTTGTTCAATTTCGAGCGTCTCGACGCAAGAATCTGACATCCGAGTTAAAAGTTATGACCATTTGAATTTCTCAAGTGCTTCCGTTTTTTCAATTCCGAGCGTCTTGATATATTATGCGCCCGAATCGGATTTCCTTGTGAAAAGTTAAGACTATTCAAATTTCTCGAGAGCTTCCGTTGTTCAATTTCAAGTGTCTCGATATATTAGGCGCCTATATCTGACATCCGAGTTAAAAGTTATGACCATTTAAATTTCTCGAGAGCTTCCGTTGTTCAATTTCGAGCGTCTCGATATATTATACGCAAGAATCTGACATCCGTGTTAAAAGTTATGACCATTTGAATTTCTCGAGTGCTTCCGTTGTTAAATTTCGTGCGTCTTGATATATTATGCGCCCGAATCGGATTT
>NW_021144198.1:0-29473 GCF_004193775.1 Glycine soja
ATTTTGAGCGTCTCGATATATTATGGGACTCAATCAGACATCCGAGTAAAAAGTTATTGTCGTTTGAATTGGCTCAGAGGTTCAACATTCAATTTGAGCGTCTCGATATATTATGGGACTCAATCAGACATCCGAGTAAAAAGTTATTTGTCGTTTGAATTGGCTCATAGGTTCAACATTCAATTTCGAGCGCCTCGATATATTACGGGACTCAATCAGACATCCGAGTAAAAAGTTATTGTCGTTTGAATTGGATCAGAGGTTTAACATTCAATTTCGAGCGTCTCGATATATGACGGAACTCAATCAGACATCCGACTAAAAAGTTATTGTCGTTTGAATTTGCTCAGAGGTTCAACATTCAATTTCGAGCGTCCCGATATATTAAGTCACTCAATCGGACATCCGAGTAAAAAGTTATTGTCGTTTGAATTGGCTCATAGGTTCAACATTCAATTTCGAGCATCTCGATATATTACGGGACTCAATCAGACATCCGAGTAAAAAGTTATTGTCGTTTGAATTGGCTCAAAGTTTCAACTTTCAATTTCGAGCGTCTCGATATATTACAGGACTCAATCAGACATTCGAGTAAAAAGTTATTGTCGTTTGAATAGGCTCATAGGTTCAACATTCAATTTCTAGCGTCTCGATATATAACGGGACTCAATCAGACATTCGAGTAAAAAGTTATTGTCGTTTGAATTGGCTCAGAGCTTTAACATTCAATTTCGAGCGTCTCGATATATTTCGGGACTCAATCAGACATCCGAGTAAAAAGTTATTGTCGTTTGAGTTGGCTCAGAGGTTCAACATTCAATTTCGAGCGTGTCGATATATTACGAGACTCAATCGGACATCCGAGTAAAAAGTTATTGTCGTTAGAATTGGCTCAAAGCTTAAATATTCAATTTCGAGCGTTTCGTTATATTACGGGACTCAATCAGACATCCGAGTAAAAAGTTATTGTCGTATGAATTGGCTTAAAGCTTAAACATTCAACTTTGAGCGTCTCGATATATTACGGGACTCAATCAGACATCCGAGTAAAAAGTTATTGCCGTTTGAATTGGCTCAGAGGTTCAAAATTCAATTTCCAGCGTCTCGTTATTTTACGGGACTCAATCAGACATCCGAGTAAAAAGTTATTGTCGTTTGAATTGGCTCAGAGGTTCAACATTCAATTTTGAGCGTCTCGATATATTATGGGACTCAATCAGACATCCGAGTAAAAAGTTATTGTCGTTTGAATTGGCTCATAGTTTCAACATTCAATTTCGAGCATCTCAATATATTATGGGACTCAATCAGACATCCGAGTAAAAAGTTATTGTCGTTTGAATTGGCTCATAGGTTCAACATTCAATTTCGAGCGCCTCGATATATTACGGGACTCAATCAGCCATCCGAGTAAAAAGTTATTGTCGTTTGAATTGGCTCATTGGTTCAACATTCAATTTCGAGCGTCTCGATATATTACGGGACTCAATCAGACATCCGAGTAAAAAGTTATTGTCGTTTGAATTGGCTCAAAGCTTCAACATTCAATTACGAGCATCTCGATATATTTCGGGACACAATCAGACATCCGAGTAAAAAGTTATTGTCGTTTGAGTTGGCTCAGAGGTTCAACATTCAATTTCGAGCGTCCCGATATATTACGTCACTGAATCGGACATCCGAGTAAAAAGTTATTGTTGTTTGAATTGGCTCAGATCTTCAACATTCAATTTCGAGCGTGTCGATATATTACGGGACTCAACCGGACATCCGAGTAAAAAGTTATTATCGGTAGAATTGGCTCAAAGCTTAAACATTCAATTTCGAGCGACTCGATATATTACGGGACTCAATCAGACATCCGAGTAAAAAGTTATTGCCGTTTGAATTGGCTCAGAGGTTCAAAATTCAATTTCGAGCGTCTCGTTATTTTACGGGACTCAATCAGACATCCGAGTAAAAAGTTATTGTCGTTTGAATTGGCTCAGAGCTTCAACATTCAATTTCAAGAGTCTCGATATATTTCGGGACTCAATCAGACATCCGAGTAAAAAGTTATTGTCGTTTGAGTTGGCTCATAGGTTCAACATTCAATTTCGAGCGCCTCGATATATTACGGGACTCAATCAGACATCCGAGTAAAAAGTTATTGTCGTTTGAATTGGCTCATTGGTTCAACATTCAATTTCGAGCGTCTCGATATATTACGGGACTCAATCAGACATCTGAGTAAAAAGTTATTGTCGTTTGAATTGGCTCAAAGCTTCAACATTCAATTTCGAGCGTCTCGATATATTTCGGGACACAATCAGACATCCGAGTAAAAAGTTATTGTCGTTTGAGTTGGCTCAGAGGTTCAACATTCAATTTCGAGCGTCCCGATATATTACGTCACTGAATCGGACATCCGAGTAAAAAGTTATTGTTGTTTGAATTGGCTCAGAGCTTCAACATTCAATTTCGAGCGTGTCGATATATTACGGGACTCAATCGGACATCCGAGTAAAAAGTTATTATCGTTAGAATTGTCTCAAAGCTTAAACATTCAATTTCGAGCGTCTCGATATATTACGGGACTCAATCAGACATCCGAGTAAAAAGTTTTTGCCGTTTGAATTGGCTCAGAGGTTCAAAATTCAATTTCGAGCGTCTCGTTATTTTACGGGACTCAATCAGACATCCGAGTAAAAAGTTATTGTCGTTTGAATTGGCTCATAGGTTCAACATTCAATTTCGAGCGTCTCGATATATTACGGGACTCAATCAGACATCCGAGTAAAAAGTTATTGTCGTTTGAATTGGCTCAGAGCTTCAACATTCAATTTCAAGCGTCTCGATATATTTCGGGACTCAATCAGACATCCGAGTAAAAAGTTATTGTCGTTTGAGTTGGCTCAGAGGTTCAACATTCAATTTCGAGCATCCCGATATATTACGTCACTGAATCGGACATCCGAGTAAAAAGTTATTGTTGTTTGAATTGGCTCAGAGCTTAAACATTCAATTTCGAGCGTGTCGATATATTACGGGACTCAATCGGACATACGAGAAAGAAGTTATTGTCGTTTGAATTTGCTCTGAGCTTCAACATTCAATTTCTAGCGTCTCGATATATTACGAGACTCAATCAGACATCCGAGTAAAAAGTTATTGCCGTTTGAATTTGCTCTGAGCTTCAACATTCAATTTCGAGCGCCTCGATATATTACGAGACTCAATCAGACATCCGAGTAAAAAGGTATTGTCGTTTGAATTGGATCAGAGGTTCAACTTCAATTTCGAGCGCCTCGATATATGACGGAACTCAATCAGACATCCGACTAAAAAGTTATTGTCGTTTGAATTTGCTCAGAGATTCAACATTCAATTTCGAGCGTCCCGATATATTAAGTCACTGAATCGGACATCCGAGTAAAAAGTTATTGTCGTTTGAATTGGCTCAGAGGTTCAACATTCAATTTCGAGCGTTTCGTTATATTACGGGACTCAATCAGACATCCGAGTAAAAATTTATTGTCGTATGAATTGGCTTAAAGCTTAAACATTCAACTTTGAGCGTCTGGATATATTACGGGACTCAATCAGACATCCGAGTAAAAAGTTATTGCCGTTTGAATTGGCTCAGAGGTTCAAAATTCAATTTCGAGCGTCTCGTTATATTACGGTACTCAATCAGACATCCGAGTAAAAAGTTATTGTCGTTTGAATTGGCTCAGAGGTTCAACATTCAATTTTGAGCGTCTCGATATATTATGGGACTCAATCAGACATCCGAGTAAAAAGTTATTGTCGTTTGAATTGGCTCAGAGGTTCAACATTCAATTTCGAGCGTCCCGATATATTACGTCACTGAATCGGACATCCGAGTAAAAAGTTATTGTTGTTTTAATTGGATCAGAGGTTTAACATTCAATTTCGAGCGTGTCGATATATTACGAGACTCAATCGGACATCCGAGTA
The DNA here is from genome assembly GCF_004193775.1 of Glycine soja. NCBI lineage: Eukaryota > Viridiplantae > Streptophyta > Magnoliopsida > Fabales > Fabaceae > Glycine > Glycine soja. Next base: position 3,961 of record NW_021144198.1, read on the forward strand.
AAAAGTTATTGTCGTTAGAATTGGCTCAAAGCTTAAATATTCAATTTCGAGCGTTTCGTTATATTACGGGACTCAATCAGACATCCGAGTAAAAAGTTATTGTCGTATGAATTGGCTTAAAGCTTAAACATTCAACTTTGAGCGTCTAGATATATTACGGGACTCAATCAGACATCCGAGTAAAAAGTTATTGCCGTTTGAATTGGCTCAGAGGTTCAAAATTCAATTTCGAGCGTCTCGTTATTTTACGGGACTCAATCAGACATCCGAGTAAAAAGTTTTTGTCGTTTGAATTGGCTTAGAGGTTCAACATTCAATTTTGAGCGTCTCGATATATTATGGGACTCAATCAGACATCCGAGTAAAAAGTTATTGTCGTTTGAATTGGCTCATAGGTTCAACATTCAATTTCGAGCATCTCGATATATTTCGGGACTCAATCAGACATCCGAGTAAAAAGTTATTGTCGTGTGAATTGGCTCAAAGCTTCAACATTCAATTTCGAGCGCCTCGATATATTACGGGACTCAATCAGACATCCGAGTAAAAAGTCTTTGTCGTTTGAATTGGATCAGAGGTTTAACATTCAATTTCGAGCGTCTCGATATATGACGGAACTCAATCAGACATCCGACTAAATAGTTATTGTCGTTTGAATTTGCTCAGAGGTTCAACATTCAATTTCGAGCGTCCCGATATATTAAGTCACTCAATCGGATATCCTAGTAAAAAGTTATTGTCGTTTGAATTGGCTTAGAGGTTCAACATTCAATTTCGAGCGTCTCGATATATTATGGGACTCAATCAGACATCCGAGTAAAAAGTTATTGTCGTTTGAATAGGCTCATAGGTTCAACATTCAATTTCTAGCGTCTCGATATATTACGGGACTCAATCAGACATTCGAGTAAAAAGTTATTGTCGTTTGAATTGGCTCAGAGCTTCAACATTCAATTTCGAGCGTCTCGATATATTTCGGGACTCAATCAGACATCCGAGTAAAAAGTTATTGTCGTTTGAGTTGGCTCAGAGGTTCAACATTCAATTTCGAGCGTCCCGATATATTACGTCACTGAATCGGACATCCGAGTAAAACGTTATTGTTGTTTGAATAGGCTTAGAGCTTCAACATTCAATTTCGAGCGTGTCGATATATTACGAGACTCAATCGGACATCCGAGTAAAAAGTTATTGTCGTTAGAATTGGCTCAAAGCTTAAATATTCAATTTCGAGCGTTTCGTTATATTACGGGACTCAATCAGACATCCGAGTAAAAAGTTATTGTCGTATGAATTGGCTTAAAGCTTAAACATTCAACTTTGAGCATCTCGATATATTACGGGACTCAATCAGACATCCGAGTAAAAAGTTATTGCCGTTTGAATTGGCTCAGAGGTTCAAAATTCAATTTCCAGCGTCTCGTTATTTTACGGGACTCAATCAGACATCCGAGTAAAAAGTTATTGTCGTTTGAATTGGCTCAGAGGTTCAACATTCAATTTTGAGCGTCTCGATATATTATGGGACTCAATCAGACATCCGAGTAAAAAGTTATTGTCGTTTGAATTGGCTCATAGTTTCAACATTCAATTTCGAGCATCTCGATATATTATGGGACTCAATCAGACATCCGAGTAAAAAGTTATTGTCGTTTGAATTGGCTCATAGGTTCAACATTCAATTTCGAGCGCCTCGATATATTACGGGACTCAATCAGACATCCGAGTAAAAAGTTATTGTCGTTTGAAATGGCTCATTGGTTCATCATTCAATTTCGAGCGTCTCGATATATTACGGGACTCAATCAGACATCCGAGTAAAAAGTTATTGTCGTTTGAATTGGCTCAAAGCTTCAACATTCAATTTCGAGCGTCTCGATATATTTCGGGACACAATCAGACATTCGAGTAAAAAGTTATTGTCGTTTGAGTTGGCTCAGAGGTTCAACATTCAATTTCGAGCGTCCCGATATATTACGTCACTGAATCGGACATCCGAGTAAAAAGTTATTGTTGTTTGAATTGGCTCAGATCTTCAACATTCAATTTCGAGCGTGTCGATATATTACGGGACTCAACCGGACATCCGAGTAAAAAGTTATTATCGGTAGAATTGGCTCAGAGGTTCAACATTCAATTTCGAGCGTGTCGATATATTACGAGACTCAATCGGACATCCGAGTAAAAAGTTATTGTCGTTAGAATTGGCTCAAAGCTTAAATATTCAATTTCGAGCGTTTCGTTATATTACGGGACTCAATCAGACATCCGAGTAAAAAGTTATTGTCGTATGAATTGGCTTAAAGCTTAAACATTCAACTTTGAGCGCCTCGATATATTACGGGACTCAATCAGACATCCGAGTAAAAAGTCTTTGTCGTTTGAATTGGATCAGAGGTTTAACATTCAATTTCGAGCGTCTCGATATATGACGGAACTCAATCAGACATCCGACTAAATAGTTATTGTCGTTTGAATTTGCTCAGAGGTTCAACATTCAATTTCGAGCGTCCCGATATATTAAGTCACTCAATCGGATATCCGAGTAAAAAGTTATTGTCGTTTGAATTGGCTTAGAGGTTCAACATTCAATTTCGAGCGTCTCGATATATTATGGGACTCAATCAGACATCCGAGTAAAAAGTTATTGTCGTTTGAATAGGCTCATAGGTTCAACATTCAATTTCTAGCGTCTCGATATATTACGTCACTGAATCGGACATTCGAGTAAAAAGTTATTGTCGTTTGAATTGGCTCAAAGCTTAAACATTCAATTTCGAGCGTCTCGATATATTACGGGACTCAATCAGACATCCGAGTAAAAAGTTATTATCGTTTGAGTTGGCTCAGAGGATCAACATTCAATTTCGAGCGTCCCGATATATTACGTCACTGAATCGGACATCCGAGTAAAACGTTATTGTTGTTTGAATAGGCTCTGAGCTTCAACATTCAATTTCGAGCGTGTCGATATATTACGAGACTCAATCGGACATCCGAGTAAAAAGTTATTGTCGTTAGAATTGGCTCAAAGCTTAAATATTCAATTTCGAGCGTTTCGTTATATTACGGGACTCAATCAGACATCCGAGTAAAAAGTTATTGTCGTATGAATTGGCTTAAAGCTTAAACATTCAACTTTGAGCGTCTCGATATATTACTGGACTCAATCGGACATTCGAGTAAAAAGTTATTGTCGTTTGAGTTGGCTCAGAGGTTGAACATTCAATTTCGAGCGTCTCGATATATTATGGGACTCAATCAGACATCCGAGTAAAAAGTTATTGTCGTATGAATTGGCTTAAAGCTTAAACATTCAACTTTGAGCGTCTCGATATATTACGGGACTCAATCAGACATCCGAGTAAAAAGTTATTGCCGTTTGAATTGGCTCAGAGGTTCAAAATTCAATTTCGAGCGTCTCGTTATTTTACGGGACTCAATCAGACATCCGAGTAAAAAGTTATTGTCGTTTGAATTGGCTCAGAGGTTCAACATTCAATTTTGAGCGTCTCGATATATTATGGGACTCAATTAGACATCCGAGTTAAAAGTTATTGTCGTTTGAATTGGCTCATAGGTTCAACATTCAATTTCGAGCATCTCGATATATTACGGGACTCAATCAGACATCCGAGTAAAAAGTTATTGTCGTTTGAATTGGCTCAAAGTTTCAACATTCAATTTCGAGCGTCTCGTTATATTACGGGACTCAATCAATCATCCGAGTAAAAAGTTATTGTCGTTTGAATTGGCTCATAGGTTCAACATTCAATTTCGAGCGTCTCGATATATTACGGGACTCAATCAGACATCCGAGTAAAAAGTTATTGTCGTTTTAATTTGCTCAAAGCTTAAACATTCAATTTCGAGCGTCTAGATATATTACGGGACTCAATCAAACATACGAGAAAAATGTTATTGTCGTTTGAATTTGCTCTGAGCTTTAACATTCAATTTCTAGCGTCTCGATATATTACGGGACTCAATCAGACATCCGAGTAAAAAGTTATTGGCGTTTGAATTGGCTCAGAGATTCAAAATTGAATTTCGAGCGTCTCGTTATATTACGGGACTCAATCAGACATCGGAGTAAAAAGTTATTGTCATTTGAATTGGCTCATAGGTTCAACATTCAATTTCGAGCGTCTCGATATATTACGTGACTCAATTACACATCCGAGTAAAAATTTATTGTCGTTTGAATTGGCACAGAGCTTCAACATTCAATTTCGAGCGTCTCGGTATATGACGGAACTCAATCAGACATCCGAGTAAAAAGTTATTGTCGTTTGAATTTGCTCAGAGGTTCAACATTCAATTTCGAGCGTCTCGATATATTATGTCACTGAATCGGACATCCAAGGAAAAGGTTATTGTCGTTTGAATAGGCTCATAGGTTCAACATTCAATTTTTAGCGTCTAGATATGTTACGGGACTCAATCAGACATCCGAGTAAAAAGTTATTGTCATTTGAATTGGCTCATAGGTTCAACATTCAATTTCGAGCGTCTAGATATATTACGGGACTCAATCAAACATACGAGAAAAATGTTATTGTCGTTTGAATTTGCTCTGAGCTTTAACATTCTGTCGCAACCTACCCTTCGGCGGGAGAGCGATGCGTGACTCGCGGGATGCGTGTTCCACGAAAGGAATACGCGCGGAGTCGCCACCAACGTTTATTTGAGGAAAACGTCGGAAAAACCGGAAAAGACGCGATCTACGAACTTTTTAGTGAAAGGTTCGGGAGTTGTATTTACGCACGGGGAAGGTAATAGCACCCCACACGTCCGTCCCAAGGGACGGCAGCCTTTAATCGAATGTGCAAACATGACTTTGATTTTTATGTTCCCTTTTATGTTCTTATATCCTTTATACCCTTTTTATATTTTTTTCTTTTTCGTGGTCGACAAGGGTGTTTCCCTTTGCTCCTACGTATTCCTCAATTTGTGATGAGGAAATCAGACCTACGTAGTTCTTTCTTATCAAGTGATTCTTTTTTACTTAAGTGGTGATCATTTTAAGGCGTTGGACCTTAAAAATGATCCATTTTACTTAGTGAGGAATTGAAATGACGAACTTTCGAAAGCCTATTTTTGTGGACGAGCTTGACTAGGCGAATTGATTTTAGCCTTAGTTTCACTTTAGTTATTAATCAATTCGGTTAAGAATGAGAAATCCCAAAGAGAAAACGTCCGATTGATTTTCCGCTTTATTTTACTAAAAGATGTTTTTTTGATTATTTATATTATTTTTTTACCTCTTTTTGATTTCCAACGTGGTTACGGCACGACCGAACGGTCGGAATTTATTTTAACCGAAGTTAATGGATAATACAATTCAAACGTTCGGTGGAAATTTATTTTATTTTTAGTTTAAGCGAGAAATGACTTAAGTAAAATGGCTTAAGCACGTCAACAGGGGGTATAAAAAGTAAACAAAATGAGAATAAAAATGCACGAAACACAATGTGGACCACTACGGGTGCATAGAATGAATCGAAAAGCTTGGTTCGAGGTACTTACCCGTTGAAGATCGAAGAACGATGAAGAACGAATGAAGAACGTCGAAGAACGGTTGAAACCTTTGCGAGATTCCTCACGGAAAACGTTACGGAAACGTTTCGGAAGCGCCTCGGCTTAGATTTTCTTCACGGAAACAATTTTTCCAAGCAAATTCGAAAGAGAGAGAAGTGCCTAAGGGGCTGGACCTCTTTCTTCTTCACTTCCTCCCCTATTTATAGCAAAATAGGGGAGGTGGTTGCCGCCCAGCTCGCCCAGGCGAGCTCAGCTCGCCCAGGCGAGCAGGGTTGCTTCCTCCAGAAGCAACCGCCTTCTGGAGGAACCTTCTGGAGGGCCCAAATGGGCCTGGGTGCTATTTGCACCCCCATTTTTACTAAGTTCACCCCCTCTGCTGTTTTTTGGTGATTCTTTTTTCGTAAAGTTACGGAAACTTACGAATTTCGTAACGATACTTGTTTTCTTTCCGTAATGTTACGGAACCTTGCGGATTACATAATCATCCCCTTTTTGACTTACGGAATGTTACGGAACCTCACTTAATTATGCAACGATGCTTCCATTTGATTTCCGGTGTGTCACGGAAACTTACGGATTGTGCATCAATATTTTTTGGTTTTTCGGCATGTCCTGGAATTTCACAAATTGCCTAATGATGGGTGCCAAGCACCTCACGAGGACCAAAGAATGGTCGCACGTCATCGAGCAAAGGTCCCCGGACGAAATTAGGGTATGACAGTTGCCCCTCTTTACTTGTCTTTTATTGGAGATAAAAGGAAAGTAAAGATAAGACACTAATTTCGTTCCTCTCGATTTGGCGAGAGTCGCGGGTGACCATAAAATCTCCACATGCAAATGACTTGTTGTTCCCAAAATTTCACAAATTGCCTAATGATGGGTGCCAAGCACCTCACAAGGACCAAAGAATGGTCACATGTCATCAAGCAAAGGTCCCCGAAAATCAGTGTATGACACTAATTCCGCTCCTCTCGGTTGACGAGAGTCGCGGGTGACCGTGACTTGTCGTTCCTAGGATTTCACAAATTGCCTAATGATGGGTGCCAAGCACCTCACAAGGACCAAAGAATGGTCACATGTCATCAAGCAAAGGTCCCCGAAAATCAGTGTATGACACTAATTCCGCTCCTCTCGGTTGACGAGAGTCGCGAGCGACCATGAAATTTCCGCATGTAAATGACTTTGTTGTTCCCGGAGGAACAAAAGGTGCAGAAGACTGTGTCAGCCCCTGCATGCTATCAAGCGTTCTGTCTTACAGATAGCAAAAGAATGGGTGCGAATAACCATAAGGTATCTCCGCGTATCATGGGTGCAGAATGACCAAACTTGGTCTCTGCTTGTCATCGGGCCCGCCGCCTATGGATGACAAAGGGGTGCGGATAACCATAAGGTATCTCCGCGTATCATGGGTGCAGAATGACCAAACTTGGTCTCTGCTTGTCATCGGGCCCGCCGCCTCTGGATGACAAAAGGGTGCGAATAACCATAAGGCATCTCCGCGTATCATGGGTGCAGAATGACCAAACTTGGTCTCTGCTTGTCATCGGGCCCGCCGCCTCTGGATGACAAAAGGGTGCGAATAACCATAAGGTATCTCCGCGTATCATGGGTGCAGAATGACCAAACTTGGTCTCTGCTTGTCATCGGGCCCGCCGCCTCTGGATGACAAAAGGGTGCGAATAACCATAAGGTATCTCCGCGTATCATGGGTGCAGAATGACCAAACTTGGTCTCTGCTTGTCATCGGGCCCGCCGCCTCTGGATGACAAAAGGGTGCGAATAACCATAAGGTATCTCCGCGTATCATGGGTGCAGAATGACCAAACTTGGTCTCTGCTTGTCATCGGGCCCGCCGCCTCTGGATGACAAAAGGGTGCGAATAACCATAAGGTATCTCCGCGTATCATGGGTGCAGAATGACCAAACTTGGTCTCTGCTTGTCATCGGGCCCGCCGCCTCTGGATGACAAAAGGGTGCGAATAACCATAAGGTATCTCCGCGTATCATGGGTGCAGAATGACCAAACTTGGTCTCTGCTTGTCATCGGGCCCGCCGCCTCTGGATGACAAAAGGGTGCGAATAACCATAAGGTATCTCCGCGTATCATGGGTGCAGAATGACCAAACTTGGTCTCTGCTTGTCATCGGGCCCGCCGCCTCTGGATGACAAAAGGGCGCGAATAACCATAAGGTATCTCCGCGTATCATGGGTGCAGAATGACCAAACTTGGTCTCTGCTTGTCATCGGGCCCGCCGCCTCTGGATGACAAAAGGGTGTGCGTCACATGACCTCAGGGTCAGTATGACAAAGATTATGGGGCGGCCGACAAAAGCAAAGCTCTTGCTCCTACGTATCCTCCAATGAGGAACTCAGACCTACGTAGTTCTGGATAACTTGTGAGACTTGGAAAGTCTCCATCGGAAAATGCTGACATCTCCGGAAAGGGCGCAGATGACCATATTGGTCTCTGCTCGTGAATCACACTTGGGGTCACTGAATGACGAGGTGCGGATAACCGTAAGGTGTCTCCGCGGGCTACCAGCTCTTGAGTCATGGCGACAAAAGGCGGTGTGGTCGACAAAAGCGAGGCTCTTGCTCCTACGTATCCTCCAATGAGGAACTCAGACCTACGTAGTTCTGGATAACTTGTGAGACTTGAAAAAGTCTCGGTGTTTTCTCCACTAAAATGCAAACATGCTTTAGCAAAGAGACAAATATTCCAACTGATTTAGAGCAGCATATGCTTTTTTGAGTGACAAACAATGCGCCTACCAGGGAAGGAGAGTCTGCTGATGGGATCCCCCATAACCATAAATGAGATTTTGGATGTTAGCATTTCGTTTCTAAATGACCATTTAGAGGAAACACTGGGTTCGACAAAAATAGAAGAAATCCACTCAAAGTGTATCAATCTCGCACAGGTAAGTGTTTCATCCTAATTCCGAACCATAGATATGTCATGACTTGACTTTGCAAATTATTTCCTATCAAATCAAAAATTACATGCGTGATCATGGATCAATAGGGCTTCCCTTGGGAATGGGTTCTTTTGGTGGTTTCTTCTTTCGGTTTTTGTGTGTTTTTGGCTTTTTCTTTTTCTGTTTTTTTTGTTTAGTGCGGGGCGAGAAAAAAAAGGGTCGCTAGCGCACGGGATTTTGGTTGGTAATTAAAGGGAGAAGACCATTTTAGGTCGTGGTTTCCTTTCCTTCCTTTTTTGTTCATTTGGTGACAATTCTGTATTGTTCAGATATTGTCCGGCCCAAAGACCTCTCAGCACATTTCTTCTGGTTTCTTTGACCAGGAGCTTTCTTCTTTTTTACTTTCTCCCATTCTTTGGTTGGGAATTTTCTTTCTTTTCCTTTTCCTTTCTCCCACTCTTTGATTGGGAATTTCCTTGCTTCCTTTTTTCCTTTGATTGGAAATTTTCCTTCTCTTTTTCTTTGATTGGAAATTTTCCTTCTCTTCTTTTTTGCTTCCGAGGGTAAGGATTGACATTCTCACCCTGGGTCAAGGTTTATGGTGAGTCAGGATTTTGGCTCAAGACTTGTAGAATGGCTAGGCATGATACATGTCAGGGTTTGGTTTGGTTCAAGGATAAAAAGGGATGCCCCACATTATTTCCATGACACAAATGCAAAAATGATGATTTGGAAATTTTATGCAAAATTGGCCATGCATGCACCTATGTGGACACTCAAGTGTCAAATTTTTATGGTCATGTGATGCTAGGGCTCAGGATTCATTTCCTCTATTTTAAATCAACCCAATGTTTCCAAAATATGTTCTTTTATCAATTTGTGCATTCATCCGAGTCCATTTCGGGCGTCCGGGGAAATTTCACAGCATTCACTCTTCAGGTGTAGACACATTTTCCAAAAATTGATTATGATCAATGAATTTTTTCAAAGAAAAGTTGGAAATCGTCTCTTTTCAAAAGCATGTCGTTTTTTAGCTAGACAACTTATTTTCTTTTTTCTCCTTCTTCTTTTTTTTTTTTTTATCATTATCATTTGTTTATTTCTTTTTCTTGTTTGTTTTCTTTTTTCCCTTTTTTTTTCATGAGGTATTTTGCTACCTAAACATGTGTATATTTTTGCGAGGTACTTTTGCTATATACATGCATATCCAAGGCATCTTGCTACCTAAACATACATATATATGTTTTGTAAGGTATTTTTGCTGTATACATGCATATCCAAGGTATCTTGCTACCTAAACATACATATATATATTTTGTGAGGTATCTTTTTGCTACATACATGCATATCTAAGGTATCTTGCTACCTAAACATACATATATATATTTTGTGAAGTGTGTTTTTGTTTACATACATGCACATCTAAGGTATCTTTCTACCTAAACATACATATATACATTTTGTGAGGTATGACTACCTTCCGAGCTTGTGCTCGTTTTATTTAAATCCCCAGGATCATGAGCAACTAGGTGCATCCTACTATAAAAAGTGATCAAATAACAAGCATAGATTCAAAAGGTACTAGGTTGCCTCCCAGTAGCGCTTCTTTAACGTCTTTAGCTGGACGCCTTATGACTTGTCGGTCACTGACCTAGTACCTTGCTTACCTTTGGCTTTGGACTTGGTTGCCTATTGGTCGGCCATGTGTCGTAGGCAACGCTCTAACCTTTTTTTGGATGAGCAGAGGTGAACTCTAGAGATGTGGCGGTGCGTCTGTTTCCCGCTGCCGACCATCTCAATGCTGCTGTGGTGTCTCGCCCTGCGCCTGCCTGGGGGCGCAACACTTCTAGATGAAAACTCGATTGGTAGGGGGCCTGATGACCCTGCTGGGGGCAACAGGCACTCCCTTGAACTGATAGAGACCCGTATTTAGAGCTGGCAACTCCAAGACACTGTTGGCCTTCTTCGGGTCCACTAGGTGTCTTGCGGGCACAATCCCTGCAAACAATAGATGACATCAGAAATCAGTTGGGGGAGGTGCATACTTACCTATGTCATGATGGCATGAGCTTGCTGGGGGGACGAGCGCCCTATAGGGCCGATAGAGGCCCGTAACCAGAGCTGGAAACCCCAGGGCCCTGTTGGACTTTTCCGGGTCCACTGGGTGTCTTGTGGGTGCGATCCCTGCAAACAATAGATGATATCAGAAATCAGTTGAACTATATGCATACTTACCCATGTCGGGACGACACAGACCAACTGATACTTTTGCAGGGGGAGATTGGCGTTGCGGTCGCTGGGCAGAATGTTGCTAAGTAGCAATGTCATCTATATCTGTGTAAGAGTGGTCATGTTGGTGCGCATGATCCGCACTCGTCTCTTTGCAGCGGCACGGGTGAAATCTTGCCCCGGTATGCATAGTAGCTGTGTGATAGCCTCCCTCTCTGGTTGTGCTCGCACAGTTGGTCCTCCTCCAATATCAGGGGGTGGCCCAGGAACCGTTAAAAGGAAACTACTGGCCCCTTAACCGGAAGTGCAAGTCTCGGTTAAGCATTCAAGGGCAGAGGACCTTAAATTCTTTTAAGGTGTGGATGTCGAGCACACTGAAAATGAGGACACGTAGTCCTCTAAAGGTGAGGGCGTGCAGCCCTCTCAAGGCGAGGAGGTGTAGTCCTCTGGAGGTGAGGGCGTGCAGCCCTCTTTGCTGGCGAGGACGTGTAGTCCTTTCAAGGTGAGGGCGTGTAGCCCTCTGACGGTGAGGGTAACTAGTACCCAAGGTGAGGACGTGTAGCCCTCTCAAGGCGAGGACATGTAGTCCTCTGGAGGTGAGGGCGTGCAACCCTCTGATGGTGAGGACGTGTAGTCCTCTCAACGGTGAGGGTAATTAGTACCCAAGATGAGGGCGTGTAGCCCTCTCAAGGCGAGGACATGTAGTCCTCTAGAGGTGAGGGCGTGCAGCCCGCTGATGGTGAGGACGTGTATTCCTCTCAAGGCGAGGACGTGTAGTCCTCTGACGGTGAGGGTAACTAGTACCCAAGGTGAGGGCGTGCAGCCCTCTCAAGGCGAGGACATGTAGTCCTCTGGAGGTGAGGGCGTGCAGCCCTCTGGTGGTGAGGACGTGTAGTCCTCTCAAGGCGAGGACGTGTAGTCCTCTGACGGTGAGGGTAAGTAGTACCCAAGGTGAGGGCGTGTAGCCCTCTCAAGGCGAGGACATGTAGTCCCCTGGAGGTAAGGGCGTGCAGCCCTCTGATGGTGAGGACGTGTAGTCCTCTCAAGGCGAGGACGTGTAGTCCTCTGACGGTGAGGGTAACTAGTACCCAAGGTGAGGGCGTGCAGCCCTCTCAAGGCGAGGACATGTAGTCCTCTGGAGGTGAGGGCGTGCAGCCCTCTGATGGTGAGGACGTGTAGTCCTCTCAAGGCGAGGACGTGTAGTCCTCTCAACGGTGAGGGTAACTAGTACCCAAGGTGAGGGCGTGCAGCCCTCTGGTGCTGAGGACGTGTAGTCCTCTCAAGGTGAGGACATGCAGTCCTCTGAGGTGAGGGCGTGCAGCCCTCTGATGGTGAGGACGTGTAGTCCTCTCAAGGCGAGGACGTGTAGTCCTCTCAACGGTGAGGGTAACTAGTACCCAAGGTGAGGGCGTGTAGCCCTCTCAAGGCGAGGACATGTAGTCCTCTGGAGGCGAGGACGTGTAGTCCCCTCAACGGTGAGGGTAACTAGTACCCAAGGTGAGGGCGTGTAGCCCTCTCAAGGCGAGGACATGTAGTCCTCTAGAGGTGAGGGCGTGCAGCCCTCTGATGGCGAGGACATGAAGTCCTCTGATGGTGAGGGTAACTAGTACCCAAGGTGAGGGCGTGTAGCCCTCTCAAGGCGAGGACGTGTAGTCCTCTGAAGGTGAGGGCGTGCAGCCCTCTGATGGCAAGGACGTGTAGTCCTCTCACTGGTGAGGGTAACTAGTACCCAAGGTGAGGGCGTGTAGCCCTCTCAAGGCGAGGACATGTAGTCCTCTAGACGTGAGGGCGTGCAGCCCTCTGATGGTGAGGACGTATAGTCCTCTCAAGGCGAGGACGTGTAGTCCTCCCAACGGCGAGGGTAACTAGTACCCAAGATGAGGGTGTGTAGCCCTCTCAAGGCGAGGACGTGTAGTCCTCTGATGGTGAGGGCGTGCAGCCCTCTGATGGTGAGGACGCGTAGTCCTCTCAAGGCGAGGACGTGTAGTCCTCTCAGCGGTGAGGGTAACTAGTACCCAAGGTGAGGGTGTGTAGCCCTCTCAAGGCGAGGACATGTAGTCCTCTAGAGGTGAGGGCATGCAGCCCTCTGATGGTGAGGACGTGTAGTCCTCTCAAGGCGAGGACGTGTAGTCCTCTCAACGGTGAGGGTAACTAGTACCCAAGATGAGGGCGTGTAGCCCTCTCAAGGCGAGGACGTGTAGTCCTCTGATGGTGAGGGCGTGCAGCCCTCTGATGGTGAGGACGTGCAGTCCTCTGATGGCGAGAACACGTAGCCCTCTCAAGGTGATAGGTACAAGTACCCAAGGGTCCACCCTTATGAGAAAGCAAGAGATCGACTCATCGAGAGGGCTGGTCATCCCAAATCCACAAGATTTGGACATTAGATGTAGGAGATCTATGCAGTTAACATGATTTTTAGGGATGCAGATGCATGCAACCTTTGTCGTGAAACTTGGTAAATGCGGACTTCATATGAAACAATGCAACGTAATGGAAAGTTGTACAATGTTCACGACATTCTTTCCCTATTTTGTGATTTTGATTTTGATTTAATTTTTTTGGAAAACACAGATTGACTGTCCTTTTGAAAGAGGTGATAATTCATGCAACCTCATCCTATCCTTTTTTGCAAATCTCTCCGGGAACTCCCTCAGAGTGTGTGTTCTGTTCGATTTAGTCACTTGACCATTTTGGAGTGACGGCAATGGAGTCGTTTGATGTTCGATCAATCCATTGAAAACCTAGGGTTTGTCCCCCCTTTTCTTTTTCTTGTTTAAAAACATCGACAGGTGAGAACTTTTGATCTGCCCCTATGTTCACTTGAGGCTCATGCACGATGTCCCTCATTGCCCCAGTATAAGGCTTTGAGGTACCAATCGTTGTCTTTCGTCATGTAGGAGGGAACCTATTGGGTGAGAACTTCTAATCTGCCCCTAGGTTCGTTTGAGGTTTATGCATGGGGCCTTTCATTGCCCCAGTGTAGGGCTTAGAGGTACCAATTGTTGTCTTGTTTTCACAACCTCGTAGTGAGGAAGAATGAAAGAAGCAGTTGATTCTTGCAAAAAAGAATTTTCCAAGGACGAGAAATAATTGAAGGATCTTTCAGTTGATGGATTAAGTCAAATGACTCCTATGTAGAAGCAAGATGTTTTGATGTCTTGATGATGCTAAAGGATCAAGTGCTTCTAAGTTTTATCCAAGAAAATCAAGATATATGATCAAGTTTGATCTCTTTAGAATCTTTAGGAAGAAGTTTCCAAATTGAAAACAAACAAAGGTTTGACCAAAGAATTCTATCATTTCAAATTGAGATTTGCTCTCTGGTAATTGATTACCAGTAGTTGAAAATGTTTTAATACAAATTTTTAAAACCTGTAATCGATTACATAAGTCTTGTAATTGATTACCAGAGGGGATTTTCAGAAAATAATTTCCAAGAGACATATCTATTCAAATGTTTTATGAACGGCCATTCAAATGTTTTAAAGAGAGTTTTCATTGCCCAAACAGTTTTATCCTCTCGAAAGATCAAGAGTTTTTCTGAACTGAAATGTCTTATCCTCTCAAAAAGATTCCTTGGTCAACCACTTGCTTATTCAATAAGGAATTTTTGATTGATCTTCATTTTACAATCTACCTCTTTTACGAGAGACCTCTTCTTCTCTTCTTCTTATTTCTGAAAAGGGATTAAGAGACCGTGGGTCTCTTGTTGTAGAGGATTCCTGAACACAAGGGAAGGGTTGTCCCTATGTGCATTGTTAATCCGAAAAGAGAGAGTGAAAGTTTAATTGGGGAATAATATTTGCATCTTAATTCAACCCCCCCTTTTTCTTAAGGTAACTGAGGCCATTTGTCCAACATCCTATTCTTGATAACTCACTTCTCTCTAAAAAGACAAAATGAGGTCACATGAACGTCTATATTTTTACTTGAAAACACAGTCAATCAAATGCCTTTTTATTTTTTTATTTTATTTTTTTTTTTTTTTTATTTTGAAACTTATTCTTTATTTTGAAACTTATTTGTTTTGAACTTTGCTCGTTGTTTTACGGCACCCCCACCAACGTGCAAGACGAGTAATCTCTGATTGAACGGTCTTGGAAGTCAACACTCAGGAGCGCAGGTTGCTTGAGCAAACAGACCAATGGCTTACACCCACATTCCGGTGAAAGTTGAAAATCCTGGTGAGTCATTAGAGACATCTAACAACAGCTTTCAAAATTGCCCCATGTGTGGCATCTCTTGTCAATGTCAGGATTTACACACAATTCTCCTCAAATTTCAGCCAGCATCAATTAGACCTCGCACCCTACACTTCAGAGCCCTACAACGCTCAATGGAACGCCCCGGGGCTTCTCCGTGACAAGCACACGTTGCGTTCGAGTCGTATTCTCGGAGAAATGGAGGTTGATGAACCTTGGCTAGGGTTATGGCTACCATTGAATTTATCAAGTAGATGTGGGAGCAAGTTAGCATATGACACCGGAATTTGGGGTGAATCCTACAGGCTTTTCGCTGCAAAATTCATTTCTTGGTTGGTGTTTTTTTTTGGTTTGTGCTAAAGGTGGTCTTCGTCATTGGAAGTGCGGTAGACAGGCTTTGTGGTTGATCTAGGGATGGCCTTTGTGGATAACTGGGTGGTGGGTAAGGAGGTGGTTTATTGACTGAGTAATGACATTGTTGGGTTGGTGGGAAACTTGGCCGTATAGGAATGGCAGTCACAGCATGGGTTTCTCCCTCTTTCTCACCCTCTTTATTTGCCCCAGTTTTCTCAGTCGTCCTAGTAGGATGATCAAATTTGCCTCTTTTCGGACCCACATTGATCCTTTCACTGGCGAAGACCAAATCTGCAAAGCTTTGAGGGTGCGCAGCCCACCATCTTTTCATAGTAGAGTACCGATAATGTGTCTACCATCACGATTATCGTCTCCCTTTCCATTATTGGGGGTACCACCTGGGCCGCCAGATCCCTCCACCTTTTGGGCGTGTTCTTTTAATGATCCGTCCCCCTTTTTGCACATGTTCTGTAGTTGCATCCTATCCGGAACCATATCAAAATTGTACTGATACTGCCTAACAAAGGCAACCATTAGGTCCTTCCAAGAATGGACTCGGGAAGGTTCCAAGTTAGTGTACCAGGTAACAGCTACCCCAGTAAGACTTTCTTGGAAGGAATGTATCAGCAATTCCTCATCTTTTGCGTATTCCCCCATCTTCTGACAATACCTCTTTAGATGGTTCTTGAGACAAGTAGTCCCCTTGTACTTGTCAAAGTCCAGCACCTTGAACTTGGGAATGACCATGTTTGGGTATTAGGAACAACTTTTCTAGGTTAGCAAAGGCATAATCTTCACCTCCTTCAATGGCCCTGAGCCTTTCCTTTAGATGATCCGCCTTTCCCTTTTCGGCCATAGCAGGAGGGGCTCTTCCCACCGCAAAATGCAATGGTTGTGGTTGTGGGCGAAACTGAGGGCCCTCCAAAGTGTTTTCAAAGGGTATACCACCAACTGCTTGCCCTTCAGTGGCATATCCGAGCCAAGGCTCGAAGTCAGCTAGATTGTGGTGGGGAATTTCATGTGTCTCCCCCATGGTTTGAGAGATATGTGCCTGATGAGGTTATTTGTTCTCAATGAGTATCGGAGTGGAGTTATTGAGATTTTCATTGAGAGTGTATGCCACATTGGGTGGTGTATAGTTGGGAGGCAAGCCATATGATGGGAAGGCGTGCTCGTTTTGAATTTGCACATCATGGGGTCATCCGTACTTCCCAAATCTTTGCCTACCATATTTGAGGTTGGATGATTCATTTGCTTGAGGCCAGATGGGAGCATCGGGTTCACTTTAGCGACAGCGCTAGTAGCGGCAACTATAACCGCATTGGCTTCCATTATCTTCTTCATGCTCATCATGGCCTCCATCATTGTGGCCATTTTCTCTTTAATGGCCTCCATGTCGGCCTTCATCTTCTCTTGTATCTCCTCTACTTCACCCATTACTCTAGCTCTAGCACGAGTTCGGTAAGGGCGTCGTAAAGCGTGTCCCTTTCTTTTTTTATAACAATGATTAAGTTCATTTTATTTTATTTTTCAAGGAAAGAATGCAACGAGCAATGCAACCAATGAAAAGCATGGATGCATGCGAATGATGTACAATTGAAGTATTGCGAATTTTTACGCAAGATATGGGGTTGAATCAATTTAGATTTTCAACATGGTCCATGACATCTTTGTCAAGGTGAAACTGGAAGTAACAAGGACATCAATAATCCTAAATATGTTTGGCAGTAGATGAAGCAGTGATGTGACTCGATTCATCTTTTGCCCCAATTTTGCAAGACGGTTACTTCCATATTTCAACTTGACTTGATGAACCTTTTTGTAAAAGCATGAGCTTGGTTCAACCCTATAATCCAAGGAATGGCAATTCTGATCACCAATACTTCAACAACATCTCATAGGGATGAATGACTCGGGCATACTTTTAGCTATGCATGGAAAATGTAATTATGAAATTGAGATGCCCGAAGAAACACCATTTCCTAGTTAACCATGCATTAGGTACCATGTTCAATTATTTTGTTTTGTTGTTGTGTGTTTTTTTTTTTTTTTTTTTTTAGAAATGGGTTTATGATCCCAACATGGTTGGCTCATGGTGCCTAACACATGAAACTAAGAATGTAGTGTGAAGTTTCACGCTTCCCCCTTTTTTTGTTTTTGTTTTGTAGAGGAAAACGCAAGGATGAGCAAACATGAAAACAAATGGTATGCAATTTTGCAGATCAAAAAGTTTGTTGAACGCATATGCATGATGATGCAATGACTCATGCAAAATGTGAGGCTGGAATATGATAACGGACAAATGCAGGATATGTCCATTATGATGTTATGAAGAGATGCTTATGCGATGCATGATATGAATGCATTTTACGGACACGAGAGCCCGGAAAATTATCTCTTCTTACTCGCGCATTTGGGGGCGCAGTGCCCCATGTGTACAATTAAGAAGGTGATATGGACCTTCCGGCTTCCCGTGACAAAGGACGAGACCAACATACAATGCATGCTAGAGATAAAATGCGGGAGTGACTTGATTCGCACTGATTTTTGGAGTAAAAACGTGGGATAAACTCATTTTATTCAAAAAGTTATAACTAGTCAAGATCTGAGCGACAATACAAACTTCCTAGCGGTTTCTAATCATATGGTCCATTAAGTCTATCATATGTTGACAATAGCTGAGAAGTCCGTGCATCTTCTTGGGGGCGGAGTAGGTGTCCGCCATTGCTTTGGCCTTGGCTAGCAATCGGGGAAGTTCTTGACTCCTGTTCAAAGTAAGAGCAAATCGGTCCGTCCACATTGTTGCCTCTTGGTGCCATGAATCAATTACCCTCTCCCTTGCTTCCCTTTCTGCTGATATCTTGGCGTACTCATCCTCTAGCCTTTGCTCGTGAGTCGTCGCTAGATTTAGCTTCTCTTTGCACTCATCGATGACGGCCCACATATTCCCTTCAGTCTCGCTTAACTGTTGGGACAAATTTCTTTTCGACCTAAGGTAAGCCTTTAGCTCGTCCTTCAAGATCATGCCTTTGACCCGTGATGATTCCTTTCACCTCTTCGGAGCCTGAGCTCACTATTGCTGCCCTATAAAGCCCCTCAAAACTTGTTTTGGTCGTGTTCTTCCTTTCGGGCCTTCTTGGTTTCTCATTCCAAGCCTTCATCGGTGGCCATATTGACGTCCCTTAGTTCATCATACTCTCTTCAGACTTTGATGGCTATGGACTTGAACTTATTTTTGACTACCCGGGTTCTTTCAAGCTTTGCCTTTAGGGCTTGTACCTCATCACTTTCTTCCGAAGCTTTAACCTCATTGTCTCTCACAGTCTTTAGATTTGGGAGCCAATCCAATCCTTGTGTCCGGATTCTCAGCCACTTATGATAGCCTCCGATGATCCCATCACTGCTTCCCCTAAGCTCTCTGTCCTTTCTTCACGCCGCCTCCCATGCCTTGCGAACTCCTTGGAGTACCTTTGCATTGGGGTCACTGAAACCCCGTGGTGAGGACAGGATTGTAATTTATACAACCCCTTGTTCCCATTAAGGGAACATTTGGAAATCCTTCGCATGAAGATAGAATCCTGATTCTTCCTTCCTTCTAGCGAGGGAACCAATTAACAGACGCCCCTCCATGCTAGCCAAGAGTTGGTCCCAATTCGCCTTTCCTTTTTCGACGCACGAGCGGTGACCTTGTAGCGGATAGACGGGCCTACCTTCTTGGAGAAAAAGGTGTGAAACCAGCCCCACATAGAGAGCTGGAGTACAGCAAACAATCCTTGCATTGCTTTCTTCACATCTTCGGTCGAAGGTGTCATATAGGTCGGCTAGCATAGCGACAACCGGACTTTCCTTGTGGTTATGATAGGCGAGAAAAACGTCGATCGCTGCCAGGTCCACCAACCCATCCACATTTGGAAAGAGGACTCCCTCGAAAATCAACAGTGTGAGAATATCTATGAATGGGGTCCACTCGCCTTTATCTGCCAAGATTCTTGCTTTTACCTCCAAATATTTTCTCGGTATTCCGACCACCCCATTTTCGACTTGCCTTTGGCGGTCTAATTCCTGCGCCGAGATTTGGACTTTTTTAGAAATTCTGGCCAATGAGGGGTAGAACCCTGAGAAGAGGTATGGTTTCCTTCCCCTTAGAGGACATCCTAGGATCTCTTCAAATTCTTCCACCATTGGTGATAGGTGGAAGTCCCCAAAGATGAAGCACCTCAACGGCTGATCATAATACTGGGCGAGGGAGGCAATTGGTTCCATGGAGACTTCTACCCTAGCTAGGTCCCAAATGCTTACCATAGGCTTTGCGGAAGGCTTGCCGTTGAAGTTGACCCATTAATTGCCCCAACTTTCGTAAACTGGTGACCTCTAAGCTCTTGATTTTTCCTTAACGGGGTTTCCCATGCCTTATGGATTCTTGGTATAGTCTTGGAATTTTGTGCGCCGAAATCCCTCACAAGGAAAGGAGACATGCTTTCTTCCGTCGGTGCTCCCCTCATGGGGTACCCTAGTTGTCTTATAGCGAGCGCGGGATTGTAGTTAATACAACCCCTCGTTCCTACCAGCGGAATGTTTGGGTATCTTCCACATGAGAAAAGGACTCCTTCTTTTCCTTCCTTCCATCGGGGGAACCAACTGATTGTTCTACCTCCTATCCCGGCCAAGAGCCGGTCCCAATCTATTCTCCTATTTTCAGTACACGAGCGATGGCTCAGGAGCGGACATGGATGTCTTGTGTCTTGTTGGAACAAGTGCGAAACCAACCAAACACAGAGAGCGGGTAAGCAACAGATGGTCCGTGCGCTACTCTTTTCGCACCTTCGGTCAAACGTGTCAAATAGATCTGCCAAGACAGCTACCACCGGACTTTCCTTGCTATGGTGGTAGGCAAGGAAAGCGTCGATTGCTGCTAGGTCTACCAAACCATCCACGTTTGGAAAGAGGACGACCCCAAAAATTAGCAAAGCTAACACATCCATAAACGGGATCCAGTCTCCTTGATGGGCCATACCCCTCGCCTTGTCTTCTAGGTACTTCTGTGGTAGGCCCGCTATGCCGTTCCGAATCTGTTTTATGCGGTCCAAACCTCTTGCTGAATCCTTGACCACAGTTGCAATTCTGCTCAAAGAGGGGAGACACCCGGAGGAAAGATATGGTTTTCTTCCCCCGAGGGGACATCCTAGAATTTCCTCAAATTCTTCAATGGTTGGTACTAATTGGAAGTCTCCGAATGTGAAGCACCTCAAAGGCTGGTCGTAGTATTGGGTAAGTGATACAATGGCTTCTATGGACACCTCTGCTATGGTCAACTCTAAGATCTTTCCGTAAGTCTTGCGGAAGGTTTGCATTTGGAGGGGTTCCATCAACCGCCCTAATTCCTTGATGCTGGTGGTATCTGGGCTTTTGACCTTGACTTGGTAGAACCTCTTGCCGGTTTGATTTGTTCCCATGCTTACTAAAGTGAGATAAAAGCTGGTGCAAATCAAAACTCCGATATCTCATGGGTGGAATGGATGAATGCATGATGGAATGCATATGACACAGATGCAATCTAGGAATGCGGGGGTCCGGGGAATTTGTCCCCTTCTTAGATACGACGTCTAGGGGTAGCAAAATGCCCCAACGCACGTTTTTAAGAAGGCGACACGGACCCTCCGTTGGATCAAGACAGAACCCATATGCAATGCCTATGCAAAAGACACAATGCGGGAACGTACACAGTATGACAATATTTACTGAACATAAGCAAAAGGGTATATGATACTCATGCATGGCAGTATGAAAAATGGCACGCAGCGTGTTTGCTTCGTGCCCCTATTTAAGGGACCTATAAGGGAGAGAACTAACTAGGCTTTTAGCAATAATCCCCAAGGTAGTTATATCTCTTCTTGATGGTTTCTAGAGGTATCATCCCCTTTGAAGAACATATTGTAGCAGTAGGGACTACTAGCAACAATAGGTTTTCAAAGAGAAAAGCTCTAGATGAGGGTTCACTGTAATCAAGCAAGTCGGAGACCTAGCATGATCACAGATTCACCTCCACTCCTTATGCTCCCATGAACCCGGGTATAGGGCCCTTTTTCACTCACAGTGTGTGCAAATAGTGTTGGTGTTTGTGTGCATCAAATGAATAAATATTTACCTCATGCATACATTCTAAAACACACTAAAAGCAACGAATAGTTTATATACACAAGAACATAAGACAAATAAAGGGAGACCAACAAAGGAGAAAGTCATGATAAAACATTGCACAAGATTAAATGGCCTAACTCTCTAAAAAAAATCCCCAGTGGAGTCGCCAACTGTCGCAACCTACCCTTCGGCGGGAGAGCGATGCGTGACTCGCGGGATGCGTGTTCCACGAAAGGAATACGCGCGGAGTCGCCACCAACGTTTATTTGAGGAAAACGTCGGAAAAACCGGAAAAGACGCGATCTACGAACTTTTTAGTGAAAGGTTCGGGAGTTGTATTTACGCACGGGGAAGGTATTAGCACCCCACACGTCCGTCCCAAGGGACGGCAGCCTTTAATCGAATGTGCAAACATGACTTTGATTTTTATGTTCCCTTTTATGTTCTTATATCCTTTATACCCTTTTTATATTTTTTTCTTTTTCGTGGTCGACAAGGGTGTTTCCCTTTGCTCCTACGTATTCCTCAATTTGTGATGAGGAAATCAGACCTACGTAGTTCTTTCTTATCAAGTGATTCTTTTTTACTTAAGTGGTGATCATTTTAAGGCGTTGGACCTTAAAAATGATCCATTTTACTTAGTGAGGAATTGAAATGACGAACTTTCGAAAGCCTATTTTTGTGGACGAGCTTGACTAGGCGAATTGATTTTAGCCTTAGTTTCACTTTAGTTATTAATCAATTCGGTTAAGAATGAGAAATCCCAAAGAGAAAACGTCCGATTGATTTTCCGCTTTATTTTACTAAAAGATGTTTTTTTGATTATTTATATTATTTTTTTACCTCTTTTTGATTTCCAACGTGGTTACGGCACGACCGAACGGTCGGAATTTATTTTAACCGAAGTTAATGGATAATACAATTCAAACGTTCGGTGGAAATTTATTTTATTTTTAGTTTAAGCGAGAAATGACTTAAGTAAAATGGCTTAAGCACGTCAACAGGGGGTATAAAAGGTAAACAAAATGAGAATAAAAATGCACGAAACACAATGTGGACCACTACGGGTGCATAGAATGAATCGAAAAGCTTGGTTCGAGGTACTTACCCGTTGAAGATCGAAGAACGATGAAGAACGAATGAAGAACGTCGAAGAACGGTTGAAACCTTTGCGAGATTCCTCACGGAAAACGTTACGGAAACGTTTCGGAAGCGCCTCGGCTTAGATTTTCTTCACGGAAACAATTTTTCCAAGCAAATTCGAAAGAGAGAGAAGTGCCTAAGGGGCTGGACCTCTTTCTTCTTCACTTCCTCCCCTATTTATAGCAAAATAGGGGAGGTGGTTGCCGCCCAGCTCGCCCAGGCGAGCTCAGCTCGCCCAGGCGAGCAGGGTTGCTTCCTCCAGAAGCAACCGCCTTCTGGAGGAATCTTCTGGAGGGCCCAAATGGGCCTGGGTGCTATTTGCACCCCCATTTTTACTAAGTACACCCCCCTCTGCTGTTTTTTGGTGATTCTTTTTTCGTAAAGTTACGGAAACTTACGAATTTCGTAACGATACTTGTTTTCTTTCCGTAATGTTACGGAACCTTGCGGATTACATAATCATCCCCTTTTTGACTTACGGAATGTTACGGAACCTCACTTAATTATGCAACGATGCTTCCATTTGATTTCCGGTGTGTCACGGAAACTTACGGATTGTGCATCAATATTTTTTGGTTTTTCGGCATGTCCTGGAATTTCACAAATTGCCTAATGATGGGTGCCAAGCACCTCACGAGGACCAAAGAATGGTCGCACGTCATCGAGCAAAGGTCCCCGGACGAAATTAGGGTATGACAGTTGCCCCTCTTTACTTGTCTTTTATTGGAGATAAAAGGAAAGTAAAGATAAGACACTAAGTTATTGCCGTTAAATTAGGGTATGACAGTTGCCCCTCTTTACTTGTCTTTTATTGTATGACACATTCGATTTCTAGCGTCTCGATATATTACGGGACTCAATCAGACATCCGAGTAAAAAGTTATTGCCGTTTGAATTGGCTCAGAGGTTCAAAATTGAATTTCGAGCGTCTCGTTATATTACGGGACTCAATCAGACATCCGAGTAAAAAGTTATTGTCGTTTGAATTGGCTCATAGGTTCAACATTCAATTTCGAGCGTGTCGATATATTACGGGACTCAATCAGACATCCGAGTAAAAATTTATTGTCGTTTGAATAGGCTCATAGGTTCAACATTCAATTTTTAGCGTCTCGATATGTTACGGGACTCAATCAGACATCCGAGTAAAAAGTTATTGTCGTTTGAATTGGCTCAGAGGTTTAAAATTCAATTTCGAGAGTCTCGTTATATTACGGGAGTCAATTTGACATCCGAGTAAAAAGTTATTGTGGTTTGAATTGGCTCAGAGGTTCAACATTCAATTTCTAGCGTCTCGATATATTATGGGACTCAATCAGACATCCGAGTAAAAAGTTATTGTTGTTTGAATTGGCTCATAGGTTCAACATTCAATTTCGAGCGTCTCCATATATTACGGGACTCAATCAGACATCCGAGTAAAAATTTATTGCCGTTTGAATTGGCTCAGAGGTTCAACATTCAATTTCGAGCGTCTCGTTATATTACGGGACTCAATCAATCATCCGAGTAAAAAGTTATTGTCGTTTGAATTGGCTCAGAGCTTCAACATTCAATTTCGAGCGTCTTGATATATTACGGGACTCAATCAGACATCCGAGTAAAAAGTTATTGTCGTTTGAATTTGCTCAAAGGTTAAACATTCAATTTCGAGCGTCTTGATATATTACGGGACTCAATCAAACATACGAGAAAAAAGTTATTGTCGTTTGAATTTGCTCTGATCTTTAACATTCAATTTCTAGCGTCTCGATATATTACGGGACTCAATCAGACATCTGAGTAAAAAGTTAATGCCGTTTGAATTGGCTCAGAGGTTCAAAATTGAATTTCGAGCGTCTCGTTATATTACGGGACTCAATCAGACATCCGAGGAAAAAGTTATTGTCATTTGAATTGGCTCATAGGTTCAACATTCAATTTCGAGCGTCTTGATATATTACGGGACTCAATCAGACATCCGAGTAAAACGTTATTGTCGTTTGAATTGGCACAGAGCTTCAACATTCAATTTCGAGCGTGTCGATATATTACGGGACTCAATCGGACATCCGAGTAAAAAGTTAATGTCGTTTGAATTGGCTCAGAGGTTAAAAATTCAATTTTTAGCGTCTCGATATGTTACGGGACTCAATCAGACATCCGAGTAAAAAGTTATTGTCATTTGAATTGGCTCAGAGCTTTAACATTCAATTTCGAGCGTCTCGATATATTTTGGGACTCAATCAGACATCCGAGTAAAAATTTATTGTCGTTTGATTTGGCTCAGAGGTTCAACATTCAATTTCGTGCGTCCCGATATATTACATCACTGAATCGGACATCCGAGTAAAAAGTTATTGTTGTTTTAATTGGCTTAGAGCTTCAACATTCAATTTCGAGCGTGTCGATATATTACGGGACTCAATCGGACATCCGAGTAAAACGTTATTGTCGTTTGAATTGGCTCAGAGGTTTAAAATTCAATTTCGAGCGTCTCGTTATATTACGGGACTCAATCTGACATCCGAGTAAAAAGTTATTGTCGTTTGAATTGGCTCAGATGTTCAACATTCAATTTCGAGCGTCTTGATATATTATGGGACTCAATCAGACATCCGAGTAAAAAGTTATTGTTGTTTGAATTGGCTCATAGGTTCAACATTCAATTTCGAGCGTCTTGATATATTACGGGACTCAATCAGACATCCGAGTAAAAATTTATTGTCGTTTGAATTGGCTCAGAGCTTCAACATTCAATTTCGAGCATCTCGTTATATTACGGGACTCAATCAATCATCCGAGTAAAAAGTTATTGTCGTTTGAATTGGCTCAGAGGTTTAAAATTCAATTTCGAGCGTCTCGTTATATTACGGGACTCAATCTGACATCCGAGTAAAAAGTTATTGTCGTTTGAATTGGCTCAGATGTTCAACATTCAATTTCGAGCGTCTCGATATATTATGGGACTCAATCAGACATCCGAGGAAAAAGTTATTGTCATTTGAA